>NC_034602.1:87591625-87613762 GCF_900095145.1 Mus pahari
GAGAGGCCCCTTGGTCTTGCAAACTTTATATGACCCAGCACAAGGCAAGGCCTGGGCCAAGTAGTGGGAGTGGGTGGGTAGGGGAGCAGAGGTGGGGGGCGGGGTATAGGAAACTTTCGGGATAACATTTGAAATGTAAATAAAGAAAATAATAAAAAAATTAAAAAAAAAAAGATTAGTGTGCTATGTCCTGAAAATAACGTGAAGAGAGACACGTCATGCCTCAACTTCTGGCTCACACACACACACACACACACACACACACACACTTTTAAAGGGGAGATTTAATCCTTCCTTCTTCCTCCTCCCCTTTTCCTCCTCCTCCTCTTCGTCTGAAGGGTAGGAGATATTTTGAGACCAGGTCTCACTATGCACACCAAGCTGGCCTCGTTCTTAGAGCTATTATTCTGTCTCAGCCTCTCAAGTACAGTGACTACAGATGTGAGATATCAAACCCAGCTTAGTGCTTATTTCACGTGTCTGTTCCTGAGTGGTCAGTCAGGCTGAACAGAGTTAGCAGGGGTAAGGAGGATATGAGTGACAGCTGTCTGCTACACCACACACTGATGTAACTGAGACATTGTAACAGTGCTCCTCATAAAAGGACCACTAAAACAGCTGCTACCTCTGATGTCTCCAGAGGTAAGCATCTTGGGAAGTCATCATACCATTTAAACAAGGCCAGATTAGAAGCTCAGAGGTCGTGGTGTGGTGAATACCTAACAGTCAGGAAAAGTGAACGAGGGCCAGATGAGAACCTTGGCCTATAGGTAACTGCTTTGAGAAATCACATGTAAGGTTCTGCAGCTGACAAGTAGGCCCCCAACCCACACACAGCACATGAGAGCATATTGATTTACATTTCTATCAATTCTTTAAAAGGGACTATTTGGTCCCTGTGAAACAGTATCTGGAAGTAGAAAGAGATGAAAAGCGAGAGCTCTGGCTAAGCTCCTGTCTTCCCTGCACATCCATGCTGGGGAGCAGCAATGGTTTATCATATTACATTAGAAATGAAACCTGGTCTTTTAACTGGATTTGGCCAGACCCAAGTAATTACAAAACTGTGGCATCTGACCATAACTTTATGACAAAAGTTTGTGGCCAAAGTCAGGAATTGAAAAAAAAATTATGTCCTTCACCGGCTTCACCACACACACACACACACACACACACACACGGGTACTCTATGATTAAACTGTGTTCTTTTCTCCAATAAGGTTGGGATATAAGGTAAAAGAGTCTCTACACACAGACGTGTCAATATGTTGGAAATGACAGTGACAGGAAGTGCACTGAAGGCTGGGGTTGTGTGGGAAGGCTTTTCTATTGTACTCAAGTCAGCATTTCTTTATCTTGTGCTGTGTGGGTCTGTGTGTGTGTGTGTGTGTGTGTGTGTGTGTGTGTGTGTGTCTGTGTGCATGCATGCACACATGCACACATGCCTGTGTGTATCTATGTAGTGTCTCTACATGGAGCTGTGTGTTTGTATGTGCGTGCATATACCTGTGTGTATCTGTGTATGTGTCTCTGTGTTTGTATGTGTGTGTCTCTGTGTGTGCCATTGTGTATTTGTGTGTGTGTGTGTATTTGTGTGTGTGTGTGCCTATGTGTCTGGATATTTGTATGTGTGTCTGTGTGCCTGTGTGTATTTGTATGTGTGTGTGTACGTCTTTGTGCATGTTTGTATTTGTATGTGTGTGTGTGCATGCACCTGTGTGCATCTGTGTACATGTCTTTGTGTGTGGCTGTGTGTTTGAATGTGTTTGCGTGTGTGTGTGTGTGTGTGTGTGTGTGCACACGCGTGCATGCATAGGCATGTATCTGTGTATGTGTCTCTTTGTGTTTGTATGTGTGTGTCTCTGTGTGTGTCAGTATGTATTTGTATGTGTGCCTGTGTGTGTCTGTGTGTGTTTGAATGTATGTGTGTCCTGCTATGTCTTACAGAATGCTATTGTTCCACAGAGGACAATTTCAGAAATAAGTGCTAGTGTGAGTGCTGCTTGGTATACTGTAAGATGCAACAGTTTCATGAAGCCGTAGATGGAAGAGATTACCTGTACTATTAGATTTTAATATTGTTTTATTGTGTTAACATTGTAGTTGGTGAGAGTAACTTTGAAAGGATTATCACTCATAAAGTAACAATAACTAATCTTTATGGTTGCTGTATATCTTCTGGAGATTTGTCTAAGCATTTTACAGATAATACCACATTTAATCTTCCCAGGAGCCTTCCAAAGTAGTAACATTTATCTCCCCAGATTACAGCCGAAAAGACAGAAACCGGGGTCACTGGTGGGGACCCTTAAGCTCATGGCTGTCAGAGTTCAGCTCTGCTCTGGGACACTGGGGTCTGTTGCTCTGTATTCACATTTTTCTCTACACTCAAATGGGAAATTATCCAAACCCTGATTCTAACGTTACTCATGGCCACATTGTATAAACAGTCATAGCTATGAGTCGTGTAGCAATTAAAATGATCCTGTCCTTTCTAACCGGCTTTTGCAGGTTAAATAACAATGTAAGGGCCTGGGTAGTGAGTGTTCTATGATTTGAAATCGATATGAACTACAAGAGAAAGGCCACAGGGAGGTTGAGCAGCTGTATGCTGTGGAAATGTTAAGGTTCCTCTGGGTGGCATATTATATGAGTCTCTAGAGAGTGTGTGAGAGGGCTGGGGGTGGGTACAGGAGAATATTTATCTTCAATATACCCTGAGTATGAGAAAATTGGTTGCAGATGGCTCACAGCTGTAAGGAAAACCTTTTTTCATTTGAAACTTGGTATAAATCTCTCCCTTAAGCTACCTACCTGCTCCCATGACTTTTAATTTAGAGGCTGTTGGGTAAGCCCCTGTATATGACCCCCATATATCATCATAAAAGTGGTGGGGTGGCTTGGGCCAGAAACCCCTGGGAAAGTCCCTGGATTTATTAAAAGGCTGGATTGCTTGAGGCAATTTGGGGAGCTTGAGTGAGGGCTTTTATTGGTTATCAACATAGTAAGAAGAAATCTATTTTTACAAGACAGCGGTTTAAGGGAAACAAATCCTTTTAGCTAACTGTTATGTTCTGTTTTGTTTTGTTTTGTTTTGTTTTGTTTTGTTTTGTTTTCCTAAAAAGTCCTATGTGAGAATTAGTAAGTTTTATTTTGATAATGTTTGGAAAGATGGAAATATTATTTTGGTAGTTAGACTAAAAAGAGAGCTGGGGAGTTAGTCCACATGTTTTCTATAGAAAGCCAGCAGCAGAAAAACCAATGGTCTACTTGGTGAGGGGCTGAGCTGATGATAATGGAAGAGGTTATGGTTTCATGAGGTTCATGTTAATGTATTTCACCTTCGAAAAGAGATTTTTTTTCTGTAACTGTGTGTTTGTATCATTCAAGTTTTCACTCGTTCTACCAAGTAACTTTATATATTTTTTAAAAGAACTTTTCTTAAATATTGGAAGTTATACCAACTTCACAGCTTTTCTTTCTCATTATTGAAGGTTCAAGGGTCACCTAATACCTTGCACCAGGTTTTGAATGGTGAAACCTCAGTACATGGTGCTATCATCCTCTTGTTCCTTGGAAATTTGGAAGGGCATTTGTAGGTGGACATGTTGCCCTGATATATTCTGGTGAATACTTGTATTGAGCCCAGGCTGACGGTGAATCCATTCTGACCTCCTTGTGTGGTTCCAGGAGCCCTCATGAGGTTTTCAAGACAGAGTGGATGAAGAGAAAAGGAAGGCCCAGTGGAAGGTAGATAAATGTGTGTATGGCTTGTGGTTCAACTATTCACGCTTGTGTTTTAGCTTTAGACAGATAGGAGATACAGGACAAGATGGTAGGCTGTGGTGCTCCAGGCCGTCTAAGCGATGCTGGGGGTTGGGACAACTGGACTTCAACTCTGTTGAAGGGTCATGCTTCAGTTTCCACCATTTAGCCAGTGACTTGGTCTCAGAAATGGCAATGTTTAAAAATTGGGCAAAGAATCCCATTTAAGGCATTTCCACCAAAGTCACTGTGTGGTAGGAGGACACCCTGACCATTGGTGACAAGGCCTCTGTGTAGACACAGGACAAATGTGTCCCTTTATAACCGCCAAGCAGCTCTCCATTTCTGGGTTTTACAGGGATGGTTTCTCTTTGTGATTGTATGTGTGTAAGGGAGGTTCCAATGTTAAAGTCCTGATCCCCAATTGGTTCTTGATTTGTCAGGAAATAAGGCCAATTGCTGGGTGGAAGGTACAGGCACGACTTCTGGGTCCAAGGAGGAAAAGGGTGACATAGAAGGAGGGAGAGCTTTATCTGCCATGCTTTGGAGAAAGAAGAATGAAACAACCATGTAAGGTCTTGGGGCGCAGGTGTGGCCAGGGGACGTGAGCTACCACTGTGGCCTCCACTACAGGCAGGTAGCCAAGGGTGTTTGGTGGGTGCTTGGTGGGACTAGCCACTGGAGTTTAGGGCAAGTGGAGAGACAGAGATAATAAATAGTAAGGGCAAGCTTTTCCAGGCAGGAAAGAGTAACACCCAGCAATTATGCCTAGAAGGCAAGTTAAAAGTAACCAATCCAGTGTGTGTGTGTCTTTTATCTGAAGATTCAAGAGTCTCCAGTGGGAGCTGGTGGCATGGTCACCTCCAGGAGCTGAAGGAAGCAGGGAGGGACCGATAGTGGGGCAATTCCAGGCAAAGGCTATAGCTTTGTAAAACTACACTCAACAGTATGTGTATTCAAAATATGAAAATCAAGTAGTAAAGTTCAAAATGGGAAAACCCAGATAAGCTGAAATCTCTCTACATAAATATATATATATTTATATATATATATATATATATATATTATATATATTTACAATCAGATAAATACTTTTCGAAGACTCTTCTCATAGATAAGTAAAGGAAATGTAGAGAAAGACCTGGAGAAACAGGAGCGGGGGTCAGACAGCATTCACGACTGTGGTTGCTTTGGGGATGTAGACTTCTTGCCTTTATGTTATTTTTATAATGCAGATCTTATTTCCAAGTTATCCCAAATGCTTTCCTTACCTCACTCCCTACTAGTGCACCACAGCTTCCCTGGTTTAGGGAGGGCTCGGTAGATTACGTTGAACAAGTTCCACATTTTTCTGGGTTTGGAGCTTAGCTGGTCTCCACCTTGACTCGGCAGCCCAGCTCACCCTGAGCCAAAGGGGCCTCCTGTTCTCTTGGGCTGTGAAGAGCATCTGAGGAGGGAGGGGAAGGAGGAGGAGGTCATTCAATCAAAACATTATATATATATATATATATATATATATATATATATATATATATTTCTCAGGCAATAAAATCTTTTAAATAAAAAAATAAATAAATAACAACTCTTGAAGACCCACACAGCATTTTTTTTTTTTTTTTTTTGGCACTTGGCCTCTGTAACTTTTTGTTATTTGGTTTGGGGTGGGAGCTTTGTGTTGATGCTTTTCTTTCCTTGACACCCGGGGCCTTCCATCCACTGATGGGACCATGAAAATGCTTACAACCAAGAGATGTCAGCTGAGAACTCCGGGACTACACACCAGACTCTGCACTTAGCAGAAACCGGTTAGCCGATTTGCCACCCACTTGCTTTACAAAGTCGATGAGGAGTTTGTAGGATCAAAATGCTGAGGCAATTTAATAAATATAAATGTAGGGGCACCTTAGGAGGGGCTAGGAGGTCAGTGGGAACCCATAGAGACTTTCCTGGCAACTTGAGGATGTCCATGAACAGATTTGTGCAAGGTCCAATTAAATGAGCACAAAGATGAAGTGTCATCTTTACAAGGATGCGGATGCTTTTGTGCCCTTGGATTTAGTATGGATGAAACTGGGGTTTGGGGTAGGGATTGCCTGTGAGGTAAGAGGGAAAAATCGTTAGAAGTTTCCTCTGGGCACAATACTGTAAGCCGAGAGGGAACAAGTGTCACACTGGGAGGCCTTGGTTAATTGTGTATCATAAAACTGCTGAAAAATCCCGTTTATGCGAAAGACAGAAAAACCTTGGGGAACAAGATTCATAATTGAGACCATACGCATGTCTGTTATTCAGGCTTTAGGGAACTGAAGTGTGCATAACACCAAAGCTTGGCTTTGCACTGTTTGCAATTCTGAGTCTTCTGCAGATGAAGTTGTAGTTTGTTGTTAAGTTTAGGTAATGAAGAGCCTGGGTTGACTTTGGATCTATGACTCCATGTGTGTGCTGTCAAGTGGCAGATACAGGTGCACTTGCACACACCCTGGCTGAATCAGTGTGTGCAGAGACCCAGTATACAGGCACAATCGCACACACTCAGGCGGAGCCTGTCTCTCAGAACGTGCAATGGGTGCCCAGGACTGTTGCCCACATTCATGCCATGCTGAAACAGGGGCTCTGCCACCATCCTGGACACAAACCCCAAGAGAACCTTTTGCCTACCTCTAAAGAGTGCCAATCCTCTGTCATGATCCCTGTAATACCACACAAGTACTCCATCTACTTTGCCCAAGCCTACTGGAAGTTCTCTTCAAAGGCGAATTATGTCTTGTAATGAAAGCACAGTAAGAGGTCCCAGGCTTCAGGTTCAGACTGGCCTGACTCGGGGTCTCAGCTATGTGATCTACAGGAAGTCATTCCCAACCAAAACTCTAAACATTAGCTATGTCTTCAGTGAAGTGTAGATGTAATTCCTGCCTCCCCCCCACAGGTTTGACAGCACTCACAGTATTTTAAATGTAACAGTTCCTGCGCCACGCTGAAGACTTTATCTACACAGAGGGGAAAAAAAAACAACTAAAGTCAACACAAGTGCACTGTGTGACACTGGGGCACATCCCACTCGGGATAGAAAGTCCCTGATATGAGGACTGCTTTCCACAATCTTGGTGGCTGAGACCTCAGAAGAAGCCAGTTGTTAAGACTAGTTAATGACCTGTGCAATAAATGACACAAATAGCTAGGGTGTGGCTCAGTGGGCTTAGGGATTTCCTAACATGCAGAAACCTCAACAGCAAGCCCCAGATGTGGGGCTGCAAGCCTGCGATCCCAGGACTTGGGAAATGGAGGACAGAGACCAGAAGTTCAAGGCCATCTCCAGTTGTGTAAGAAGAGGAGAGCAGCCTGCTAGGCTGCGGGAGATCCCAGATCAAACAAAGACCATGTGGTAATTTAAATGGGGACTGCATGCCAAAGACCTAAGAGTCACCTAGAGAAGGGAGAAAGGAATGGAGTAGAGGAAACCATCAGCTCCTGATGACTGAACAGCACCTAGTGCCTGTTCTTCCTCTTGTTGGCCAATCCCTGCCTTTTTCCAATTCACTGTGCTTACACAGAATTCCAAGTGTGCATGAAATAATTGGAAATAAATATTTCTATGCTCACTAAAACCACATATCGTAATGTCCTAGGTCATACTAAGCAAGCTAGGAAGAAACCCTTGGCCACCATTTAATGAATTGTAATGTTGTCACTGAGCCTTTAGAAAGAAGATTCTTAGGAAGGCCCAAGGAATGGAGTCATCGTTTTTATGGGTACCAGATAGGCCTGCCAAAGCCACTGGTGAAGACATTTCTTTCAGCTGATAGAAAATAAAAAGATAACAAAATCAAAATTACAATAGATGTTGATTCACCCAATTTGGGACTTAGCCTCATTTTGTTCTCTCAATGCATAGTTTAGCCTAACAGTATGCACACAATATAACATATGAAGACAAAAGTTGTCTGAAAAGAATTATTATGTGAAATGGGATCTTGCTAGGTCTTCCTGAGCTGACCTGGAACTCATTATATAGACCAGGCCAGCCTTGAACTCACAGAAGGCTGTCTCCCTTTGCTTCCCAAGTACCTGGATATGTGTCACCACACCCATTCAAAAATAGTTTCTATCAATGCATTATATGTACTTTTCAAATACAGGTGTTCTTCCTGCCTTAATGTCAGAGCAGGGGAATCATCTTACCATATCTCTCTCTCTCTCTCTCTCTCTCTCTCTCTCTCTCTCTCTCTCTCTCTCTCTCTTTCTTTCTCTCTCTCTGTCTGTCTCTAACTCAAAAATGTTTCCATCAATAGCTCCATTGATTCTCAAGGTTTCAGACTCAGACTGAATGATTTCCCTGGTTTCTCTGGGTCCTGGGTTTTCAGAAAGCAAATCATGGAACTTCTCAATTATCAATGATCGTGCAAGCCAGTCCAGCTGGGTTTGATGGTTTCATGTCAACTTGACACATGCTGCTGTCATCCGAGAGGAGAGAATCTCAATTAAGAAAAATGCCTCCTTCAGATTGGGCTGTGGGCAAACGTATAGGGCATTTTCTTAATTAGTGATTGACGGAGGAGTTTCTAGCCCATTGTGGGTGGGGCATCCCTGGCCTGGTGGCCTCAGTTCTATAGGAAAGCGGGCTGAGCAAGGCATGGCAGCAAGCCTGTAAGCTGCACCCTTCATGGCTTCGGCATCAGCTCCTGCCTCCCGGTTCCTGCCCTGCTGGAGTTCCTGTTCTGATGTTCTTCAGTGATGGACTATGATGCAGAAGTGTAAGATAAATAAACCATTTCCTCCCCAACTTGCTTTTGGTCATCATGTCTCATCACAGAAATAGTGACTCTAAGTAAGACACCCTCAGAGCAAATAGGTCACTTGACCAAGTAAACAAAAAGACTGATACCAAGTCTTTGCCCTCAGAGCTGTAATAAGTTAATGGGAGAAACAATGCAGGAATACCAATACACTATGTCTAGAATGTTTAAAAAATTCTACTGTGAGAAAAGTGTCAAAAGTCCACAGTATAAGATGCCAGAAGGCCATGGCATTTAGTTGAGGAAACAAGGGAGTGTAAAACCAAACTTAGCATCTGAGATAGACTGGGGCAAGTGTTCTCAATCTGTGGGTCATGACCCCTCTGAAGGTCAACTATATCAGATAGTAACATTACAATTCATAACAGTAGCAAAATTATAGTTATGAAGTAGCAACAGAAATATTTTTCTGGATGTGGGGTCACCACAATGTAAGGCACTATATTACATTAAGGTCACCACAATATAAGGTACTATATTACATTGGAAAGAATAGAACCTCTGGACAGGAGGAATGAGCAAGAGAAGTGGACAGAGCTCAGGATGCCCTGTCTCCCTACCTGAAACGCCCTAGACCAAACCCCTCCCATTTTACCAACTTCCAGATTTGCTTCAAGCATCTCCTCCTCTTCCCTCCCATTTGTGAAAAATCACCCCTGCTGATATCTCTGTGTTTCCCACACCCCTGTGTCTGTATTCCAGTGATCATTCATTCATGAATGCCTTACTAAACAATGCTTCTTTTTCGTTATTTATTAGTAGTAAGAAAAGGACACTGTACCAGAGTGTGTGTGTGTGTGTGTGTGTGTGTGTGTGTGTGTGTGTGTGTGTGTGTTCATAGTTCAGGAGACAATGTTGTCTCTCTGTATGCCTTTCTGTGGCTTCCAGGCCTTCACAGTAAATGTCCTTACCCACTGAGACATCTTGCTGGACCCTAGACATCGTGTCTCAACGCATTGAGATAGATGGATTGTTTCTCGGATGCATGACAAGTCTACTGCTAATAATCATTTGAACAGCAAACCTCTTCTTCTGCTCTTCTGTTGTCAGTTAGAGAATGTGCAAGGTATTCCACTCATCGCTTACATTAATCCCTATTTACTTGGCTGAGAGAAATAATGTGTCTGTTGTCTATCAGTCAGTCCGTCTGTCCACCTGGGAAGCCAAGCCATTGCCCAAGCTCCAGCTCCCATTTTCACAAGGGCTCTGATGTTTTTAATCTGAAAATGCTGTATTTCTTGAATTGGGTTCAGTGGTGCTGTGGTAACTACCAGGCATTTCTGAGTGGGTGAGAACATAGAAGTACTTGTGTTGAAATATGGAAAGTGTTGCTCAAACTATGTAAGACCCTACAAGGCCTTGTCAGTGACCACTCCAAACATCTCTGAATGTTCACCAGCAAATTCCAAGAGTTCCTTGCTTTTATACCCCCTCATGTTTGGAGATATAATTGTTGCAGTCCTCTAAGCCCCAAAGGCTGGTTTAGGCTGGAGGACATTGCTGGCTAGAGCTAGGTCATTGGGGCTGTCTGGCCTTTGCCCCTCACTATCTTTCTCTCTGCTGGACCTGTGCAGGAGTATCTTCATTGGCTACAAATGAAAGGCTGAAGGATTTCAGGGGAAAATCCTGGCTCTCCACGGCCCCAAAGAATGCTTAAGGGCTAAAGAAGTTGTCATTTGTCCTGTAGTACAGAAGTATTCTGAGATATTTTTCAACTGGACAAACCATACTGTTTCTTACCCAGCAATATCAGTGTCACTAGCCGGAAAGGAAAATTGGAGCAATTAGCACCAAGACAAGGAAACATTTCAGTTTCATGGGCTGAGACCTGAAAAATCTCCTAACTATGCTCTGCTCCAAGATATAGTCAGGAAATTATTTCTAGCTGCCTCCAAAGGAAAGAGTTCCTACTGTCGAGATGGAGTGTACACATTACATTCTTTCTGTATTCCTCAGTACCTTGGTGGATTGTCAATCATAAAGAAAACTCTTGAGCTGTAGAGTCATGCTTCTACTGAACATCTTTCCCCAGGAAATCTCTGTCATAAAAGGATTGTGTGTGTGTGTGTGTGTGTGTGTGTGACTCATATTCTTGGCGACAATTTAAGGATCACCATAGAAATTATCCTCCACCCTTAGGCATACCCAGGTTTCTGAGTTCTGAGTCAAAGCCCACCACTGATACAGACGAAGGCCAGATTTGCCTTACAACAGTAGTGTCTGGAAAGCTTATATGGTACTAAACTCAAGGGTTCAAGAATCTTAGGAATTTGCTTGGTATCAACCAATTTCTATAAATTTTCAAAAAGGCTCCTCTCCATTTTTTTTTTACACTGGGGATTGAATTTAGGACCTTATGCATGACAAGCAAGGATTCTACTATTAAAGAACACTCCCATTCCTCAGAATGTAAACATCTTTGAGAAACTGTCTTTATAATTGAGCATCTCTGCTGATATAGTATAGGAGTAGCCATATATGTCATATGAATGAATGAATGAATGAATGAATGAATGTGGCTCTGTTTCAATAAAACTTTATTTACAAAAATGGGCAAATGACAAGATTGCTCTTATGGGTTGTAGTTTGCCATGTCTTGTTCTAAGGGGGAACAAAACCTAAAACAACAAAATACAAAAAAACAAACAAGCAAACAAGAACAATAACCAAAAACCTGGACCCAAGAAATAGATTAGGTGAGATTAATAAATTAGTAGATATTAATAAATGGAACCCTGCACTAGCCAAATCTATAAAGATAAATGGAGCTTAGGGGCAGAGAGGACAAGAAAATTCCAAACAGCAACAGAAAGTTTGCAGTAGGAGCCCAGGAGGAGGGACTTGCCACTGAGTGTCCCAGGACATTGAAAATTAGCCTCGTTCCAGCTACTGCTGGGAGACATCTGCAGACTGAAAGCCTAATGACAATCTTCTGGCTGAGAATCAAGTAGCTGTCACTTCAGTGACCCCACTGATCGCTACTATTTTTATTTGATAAGCAGAACCTTCTCCTTGGGCCCAGATTTGAGGCAAGATCATCAGTGATTCATGGTTTGGGGACTAGAGACCCCCAGCTCTAGGGGGTCTTGTTTTTGGGATTCCTTGGCTCAAGCCTTGTAGATGTTTTCAATTAGGTGAAAAGTGAAACCTCGAGGGAGTATGGCTTTAACCCAAATAAAACCTCCCCTTGCATATAACTCTCTCTCCCCCATGAATGTGACTGTGAATGTGTCCATGTGTGTAAATGGTTGAGACAGCTGCGTTACACAGGTGACATCCTAAGCAGTAAATAACACGGATTTTATAGATGGCTTGAGACACACGGTCTCGAAACAATTAATTTCACCACTACACATTTGACCTAAGAGCACTTTTTATCACAGCAGGAATTTCTTATCAAATTCTCAGGTGCAGGCGCTCCATAAACACTTCAGAGTCACGTGGGCCTGGTGGCTGAGGGGGCTAGAAACTTGAGAAAGAGTAAGATGTGGTCTGGAAGAGAGAGAAATATAAAAGGCTGGCCCTCCCTCAAAGAGGCAAAGGCAGATGCTCAGCCCCGCCCCTCTAGACGTGATGGTCTATCACTGCCCAAACGAGGTGCTGGAAGTCAGCCGCCAGGATGAGCTGTCGTTTTGGTGGTAGTGAATAAATAAATAAACGTAGTAATAAATTAATACTGTGAGCAATAATGGATACAGAGTTATAAGAATCTTCTTGCATCTGGAAGGACTGGTAAAAATGGCCAGATGAAGGACAAAGGAGTCACCCTGTTTATAAATAGGGACCGTGGAATATTCTCCAGAAATAAGTATTCAATAAGAATTTTTCAGAGAAAAAATACACATGAAGAAAAGTCTATGTGTATATACAAATGGACTTTAAATGTGCACACATGCATCGTCTCACCCTGACGCTAGAGACAATCCTCTTTATTCATTTGTAAGTTATTTAGTTACTGAAAATTTCTTGTCCAACTATCTCCACTTTATTAGACAAAGAATTTTTCTACAGAGACGCAGGATCTTCAAGTTAGAGATTCTTCCAGGGTTTGTGTTTGGGGTATCAAATTTTGCTAATGTTTGGTTGGTTGGTGTTGGTTGATTGGCATTCCATTTTTTTTTTCCCCCGCTTAACAGCTGCTGGTCCATCATGCCTTTGTTTAATATCAACAAGGAGTGAGGGAACTATCACAATTATTTTTGAGGCCCATCAGAATCTTGACAGTGTCTCAAGTTCAACACATTTTTTTTTCCCCGAGTGAGAGTTGGACACACAAGTCACCACTGTCATAGTGAGCGTACATTCAAAGAGCATCCATTTGCCTCCTACCCACCAGGCTCTCCGGAGGTGCAAAACATACAGACTAGAAGAGAGCAGGGGTCCTGGGAAAGAGGCGTGCACTAAAGAATAGAAGCCTCACCACTCAGTGTGAGTCTTGTGTGGAATCATCAGCTTACAGACCTAAAATCCCTTGCCTGTGTCAGGACCGTCGTAGTTTGCTTCTTAGCGTCTCCTACTTCAACACGTATTTTATCACACCTCTTATTCCCATCCCACTGTCAGATGAAATTGTTCTGCTGTCTTTCTAGGCCCAAGACTCTGATGCTTGGTGACCGAGGGCCTAATCTCCTGGAAGGTGTGGTTGACAAGGGACCCACATGACACAAAGCACAGAACCAATTAGAGGCCAACGGCATTCCAAAGCACTCTGTGATCCAGGCAGGTCTCTTTCCAGGAAAAAAAAAATACCCTGGTTTGTTTAAGCCTGAACTGTCTGCTTCGAGTATTATTCCATTATTTTTTTTCTTAAATGTCTGAAATGTTTAACACCTTGTGAGTCTCAAGTGACTCCCACTCTCTGAAAGGGAAAACAATCACACATTCTCTGTTAAGAAGTAAGTGCTAGTAAGGCAAGCATGCTAGGGTATTTGTTCTTTGGATTTAAATGTTCTTGGGCATTTGTCTTTTCTCTGGAGATTGTGAGTGTGTGTGTGTGTGTGTGTGTGTGTGTGTGTACGCGCGCGTGCTATTGTGTTGAACAGAATCACAAATAAGAATATTCTCATTTATTTAATCAAAAGCCAAAAATACTTGTCTGTCTGCTATGGGAAGAGAGTTTACCCCAAACCCAGAAACAGATTTATAGCTCAACGCTATAAATGTTAGTTGGGAGTGAGGACCCACACTCTCCTTTCAACTAGGAAGTCATGAGAGCAGCTTATAAATCTATCTCATTTAAAAAAATAAAGGATGATGGGACCACAGCCCTATGTGCACTAGACTTAGAAAACTGGGAAATGCTACAGGTCAGGCCCTTCATTTTGCTGGAGATCTCTCCAGTGGTTAGTCATAGCATCCCACTGTGGTAGATCTTCACGCTTCTCTCCCTCCCCTTGTGCTGAATTCAGTCCTATCAGATCACCGCACAACTGAGATCCTCCTCATGACAGATGAGAAAATATAATTATTTGTTGTCACTGCACTGAAGGTAAAGAAGGGCTGCTGTTACCCAGACCATGAGCAATAGCTTTTTCTGTTTTGAAAATACATTTGTTTCATATATAGCAATACATGTAAGATGACAGTGTAAAGCAATTTGATACAGTTTTAAACAAAAGAATAAATTGCAAGTTACAAAACCCAACCCCTAAAACAAAATCTTTTGTTTAAAACTGTATCAAATCATTCTATCACAATGTTATTTGATAAGTAAAAGATGCTACTATGCAAAAATAAAATATGGTTCTACTACATATATGTAAGAAAA
The DNA here is from genome assembly GCF_900095145.1 of Mus pahari. Lineage (NCBI taxonomy): Eukaryota > Metazoa > Chordata > Mammalia > Rodentia > Muridae > Mus > Mus pahari. The sequence continues at coordinate 87,605,951 of NC_034602.1, forward strand.
AAACTTTAAAAATAAAGTCATGTAAGTGAAAAAAGATCTCATCCATTTCAATACTATATTGCGCTATATTGTCACTGCATTGCATTAAACCTAGGACACTGTTGATTAAAAGATCTGCCATTCTAGCATGCTGTTGGGTAACAGTTTCCTATGAGATTAAAATATTTTATTCATAATCCATTTTCAACTCAAAATAGCTTCAGGAAGTCCCTGAAACTGAGCAGTTTCACTAGGCTCCTCCCCGCCCATGAGTAAACAAATCAAACTGCTACCAGTCCCAAAAGTAAACAAGAATGAGTGCTGAGTCCCTCTCACACAAGCCAAGCTTCAAAGAAGCCTCTGAGATCAGAGCAGCTGTCTGGAAGAAGCAGAAACCACTTGAGCTGCCTGGAAGAGATGTGGACAAAATGAGCCACCTGGAAAGGACATTCCAACCTGCGCCTGCAGGTTCCGAGCTTTGTGAGATCTGGCCCATGCCAGGGTGGGCTTTGGTGATAAAGTTGTCTTTGAATCATTTCCACTCCTGTAAGTAACCTCTCACCTATATTCCTTGTAAGCAATCTCCCCCTAAATCATTGGTTCACTGAGTTGGGCTTCGATGGTATCTGTACTTTGGTCTGCCATGGGCTTCCCTATCTGTGTAAGTAGGCATGTGTCAGATGTTCCAGTAAAAACACCAGCACATTTTGACTCCCTTTGTCCTCAGATTCTGCTTTATGGCTCTAATGACTTTTAGCATTGGTGAAGAATAGCTATGCGCCTTAGGGTTTCATTGCTGTGAAGAGACACCATGACCAAGGCAACCCATATAAAGGTAAACATTTACAGTTTCAGAGGTGTAGTCCATTATATCATGGCGGAAGGCATGGCATCGTTCAGGCAGACAAGGTGCTGGAGAAGGAGCTGAGAGCTCTGCATCTTGATCCAAAGACACTGAGGAGAGACTGGCTTCCCCAGGCAACCAACAGGGGGGGGGGGTCTCTTTCCACACTAGTTGGAGCCTGAGCATAGGAAAAGACCTCCAAAGCCCACCCCCACCGAGACGCACTTCCTCCAACGAGGCCACACCTCCTAACAGTGCCACGCCCTATGGGCCAAGCCTATTCAAACTACCACACTACGTCAGTGTGTTACCTCAGAAGGAATTGCTGGAAGGGATCCACTTTGCACAACATGCTTGCCTGGCTCCCTGCTCTCCCAATCATAATCCCGATTCTAGGGACAAGCCAGAGAAAGCAGCCTTCTAAATGAGGACCCGGAAGGCCTAGACACAGAAGGAGCCCTCATAGACCTCCATCCCGACCCGCCATGTCTGTTTACTGTGTACTAGATCGCTCACTCCTAACTAGGAAAGCTAACTACTTAAAAACTGTGAAATTCCTTCTCAGGTAAACCCCGAAGTTCAAAGAGAAACAGAGAGTAGAATTAGAATTGAGAAATGAGTTCACCCGTGTGGTATTTTCCTCAGAGAGAGAGAGGGAGGGAGGCAGTGAGGGAGGGAGAGAGGGAGAGAGAGAGGTCCATTCAGTACCCAATTAACAATCATTGTCCTCTCTATGTAGGAACCGTCTGTATGTAAGTTTCAGGACCCCATGTTAAGAGGGAAATGAAGTAGACAGTGCATTCCATACATTTAGAGAAAGGAGGCATTTTTAATCTACTTCACCCCGTTTCTCGTTTCTCCCTCCTGCAGCTCAGGCACTGCTGACTTTAGCCCTAGGACACAGGAAAGGGAGGAGACACGCTAACCTACAGCCTGCAGTGAAAGAGCAGCTACCCCTACTCTGGGGCCTAGCAGCCCAGATGTGGAACATGGGTTCCACTGTTTGTGCCAGCTAGGCATGTTACCCTTTCCTCCATTATAAAGACTAGACCATTGGTTGGAGACGACCTGACCTCATTTCCAGGGCTCATTCCCTGTCTTTGCCTCCATGGTGCCTTCATTCAGCCGTGAAAGGGACATAAGAAACGTTTCCCTTAGCCTTCTTCCTCGCTCTGCATTCTGACGGGATCCAGGCCTTGCCCCTTCTTGCCCTCTCCATTCAGGAAATCTCTGATCATAGGTGTCTTTAGGTTTAGCACAACAAGGACAATCATATGGGAGGCAAAACACAAAGAGGGTTGAGGCAGGAGGAACACGCTCCTCCGGGTTCATCCCCTGGATAATTTCTTCTCCATCTATGGTAGTTTGAATATGCTTGGCTCGGGCAGGAAGTGGCACTACTAGAAGGTGTGGCCCTGTTGGAGTGGGCGTGGCATTGCTGGAGGAAGTGTATCATGTCAGGAGTGAGCTTTTAGACCCTCCTCCTAGCCAAGTGGGAGACAGTCTCCTCCTGTTTGCCTTTGGAACAAGATGCAGAACTCTCAGCCCCTCCTGCACCATGCCTGCCTGGATGCTGCCATGCTTCCTGCCATGGTAATAATGGACTGAACCTCTGAACTGATCAGCCAGCCCCAATTAAATGTTGTCCTTTATATAAGAGTTGCCTTGGTTATGGTGTCTCTTTACACCAATAGAAACCCTAAGATACCATCCAATGTGCATAACTATGCTTATAAAACGGATGCTTAGGGTTTTCTGTGAACTCAGAATGCAGTTTTATTGAGCAGACTCAAGAACAGCCACTCTGACTAGACCAGACACATAGGGGTCCAGGCACATAATAATAATAATAATAATAATAATAATAATAATAATAATAATGTTACTCACCAAATAGGCTGAGCACCCGTCCTGGGCATCACAGACTTCCCAGGCTCTGACAGAACGCCCTAACTTGACTGAAGCAGACCTACTTGAGATACAGATACAGAACCATGTACATAGCTGCAGGATCAGAGGCTCTAAGCTGTGTACGAAGTGATCCCAGTTGTCTCTAAAGCTGTATTTGTTTGTATTATAAGGGATATATCCACTGGATTAGAGATGAACAGAGAGGGTCTGGAGGAATGGCTCGATGTTTACAAATATTGGCTGTTCTTCCACGGGACATGGGTTCTATTCCCAGCACCGACAGTGCAGCTCACAAATCTCTGTAACTCCAGTTCCAGGAGATTCAATGGCCTCTGCTGGGCTCTGCAGGTACCAAGTGTGACTGTGGTACAGACTCGCACGCAGGCAAAGCACTCCTACATGCAGCAGCAGCAGCAACAGCACTCCTCAATGGAACGGAATGGTGACAGTAAGTGACTCGTTCCTTTCTTGTTTCCTGGTTTCTCTGCCCAGAGACAGCATTAGCATCGCTCTATGCCTATCTCCTCAGATCCATTGTCCATACATATTCAAGCAAGTATACACATCATGGTTCTCAGTCCGGTTATCAATATTTTCATGGAAAAAAAATTGAAGGCAACTCCTCCAAATAAAAACAAGTGTCATTAGCCACTCTCGGGGGAGTTATCGCCTGAAAGGGCACTGTGGTTTCTTCAACTCACAGTTGGATTAACTCAAAAGAAGGAAATCCGGGGCAGATAATCGAAAAAAAGAAGAAAATCATGTTGTGATTTCAGATTTCGTTGTCCTAAATTCTTTCCCCAGACATGTCTATGTAAACTGAGATCTCGCCACTTCTCATGCTTGGGTAATTAAGGATGGGTCCCACGAAGCACAGTCCTTTTGCTCCTCTCTGCCTGCTCTACCTATGCCTGCCCCTGGGAGTGGGAAGCAAGGTCTCACTGCAATGTTGAATCCGGGGTGAGTGTCACCATTGTGTCTGGACAAACATCTCCTTGAATGACTCTAACGTCATCATTATGCCCAACACAGTCAATGACTTCTTGGTCTCAATTTAATACTGAGGAAATTTAAAATTTATACTGATATTTTAGTATTATTTAAAAAGTGTTTAGGGTTCAAACAAAACCCACACACACCACACTGGATGATCTCCTTTAATGTGGAACAGGTACTTGCCTGCTATGAATGTCCAAGGTCCTGGATTTGTCTGTGTGTGTGTTCTCATTGCGACACTTAACCTGTTTCTTTTTCCCTATTATCTGAGTTTTAGCTTGAATTATGTTAAGCTCAATGTTTTTGGTGGGTGGGGAGGTAAAAGGACACCAGACTTAGAAGTGCAGAGTCCTGAAATCCCAGCTATTCCACAGGGAAGGAGGTCACAAGTTCAAGGTCTGCCCATGCTCCAGAAGGAGTTAAAAGTCAGCTAAACTTTGTAAAACTGTCTAAAGAGCAAAAAGTAAAAAAGAGGGCTTTGGGGAGAAGGCTGGAGAAAAGGCTAGACAGTTCAGTGCACTGTATGCACTTCCCGAGGACCTGGGTTCGGTTCCCAGCGCCCACCTGATGGCTAACAGCTGCCTGTTATCTCCAATTGCCAGGGATCAGTCGCCCTCTTCTGGCCTCTGTGGGCACTGCACATAACCTGGTACACAGAGATATGCAGATGTAAAATAAAATGAACCCTTTTAAAGAGAGGGCTGGGCTTAAATGTCAGTGGTACAGAGCTCACCTACTGTGTGTTAGGCCCCAGTACAGTCCAAAGCTGAGATTGAAAGATCTCCTGATTGGTGCTATGTAGATCCTCAGCATAGTCAGTCAGGGTTCAATGCTGTTGGGCTGCAGCCTCCCTGAGCTCTGATGCAGGTGTTTCGAACCACGAACAGAATCCAGCCTGCTGTCTATTTTTTGGTAAATAAGCTATTACTGGAACCTCTATACTAATATTGCCAATGACTACTTTGCACTATAATGGCCGAGGTTTGTAATTGTGTTAGAGACAGTGTGGTCTGCCGAGTCTAAAATATTCATTATCTGGCTCCTTACAGAAGGAATTTGTGGATCTCTGGTTCAGAGCTTTCAAGTAATAATGTAGAGCCCTAAATTCTAACACTTCCCCAAAACCTGTTCCCTAGATCATTAGAAATGTGGCTAGTAAAGAGCCTTTGTTCTCTTAGGGCAGCTAAAGGTCTTCTGTTCCTCCACCTGACAGCTAGCTAGGCAATTATCTCAGTTGCCCCAGCCAGGCACCCATCTTCCTATGTTTGAAACTAAAAGAAATATTCAAAGGCTCAAGGCCGAACACTGTGAAAAGACAAAGTCCAGACTTTACGGAGCCCACCCGGCCGCTAAGACTAACAAGGCCATACAGANAAGGGAGTGCCGGAGCCAGCCGGGGCTGTCAAGGTTAGATCATAAACTCTGCCAAGGAGGCATCTCACCCCGGTTCACTCAGGGTCACACACTGACCAGAGGTGCCCCAGACTAGGCCCCCGGCCTCTGGAATTCTGCCACTCTGGCTGGCGCTGGCTGTACTATCTTGTTGCATTGTATGTTCAAATGAGCCAATCACTGGTGGCTGCACAAACTCTCCCTGCCCCCCCAACCCTAACCCTACAAAAACCCCTTACTTCTGAAGGTCAGGGTCGACTTCCTCTGTCTCCTGCATGAGATACGAGTCGGCCCGAGGCCTCGTTAAATAAAGTACCTCATGTGATTTACAGCAAGGTGTGTATAAGGTGTATTTCGAATTCCTGGGGACCCAAGAGAGTTCCGGACCAGAGGGAGTTCCTCCTTTCGGGGTCTTACAATAACAACCTTGTCCTTCAAGTGAGGACTCGAGAGTTCTAAATAACTAACTGACATGGTCAGTACTCAGAAGTCACGGGGCCCACTTGGCCTTTGCCTAGCTCCCATCTCCCACCCTCTATGTCTCACCCACCCATTTTCTCTCCCACTTAAGCCATTAAGTGTTCTGAAATGCAAGTAGTCAGACAGTACTAAAAATTACATCCTATCCCTAGTGCGGCCTACCAGCAGTGTCCAACCTGAAATCGAGCTTAGATGCCCTAGTGATGTGCAAAGAGGTAAGCAGAAGCTGATGGCTGTAGCTGTAAGTAATGGAAAAAATCAGAGACCTGGCTTAAAAGCGAAACTCGAAAGCTCCGGTAACATGAAATCAATGGTGCCCTCAGGGCCCGGGCTTGTAGCTCTGTGAAGGCCACTCAGCTCTGTATCGATTTCATGCCCAAGTTGGTTCCTCCTGGTTGCCGGGAGTGGCCAAGGGTAGTCAAGGCTGCACGTGTCCTCGCTGCTCCCAGAATGGGCCAAGAAACTTTGCTTCCAAGCTGCCCTTTGGCCCTTTCCTTTGGTGTGATCAGGCCTTCGTGTCCATTTGTGGACTGAAACAACGCCAGGAGAGTCGCATTCGTTGTAAGTTCATGCTAGAAGCAGGCAGACACTTGATTTTGTCAGGAAGGACGGAGGGAGGGAGGGAAGGAGGGAGGGAGGGAGGGAAGAAGGGAGGGAGGGAGGGAAAGATGGAGGGAAAAACGGGTTTAGGAAAACTGTGTTTAGGGTCATTACGGACAAATGACGGGGATTAACGGATGTCCCAGCTGAAGACATTGTCTCCAATCAACTATGCTGATTGTCAACATACTAGAATAAAATTTGGTCTCAGGATGAAGAGATCTGATAATAGTCTTATGGCATTAGCTTGTAAATCCAAAATTGTTTCATATGAAAACTATAAATCCCCATGAAAAAAGGTGTTCAAATGTTTATAAAAATATGTTTCAGGAAGGGTTTCTAAGACAGCTGAACTAAATGGAACTAATTATTGATCATTTTAGAAATGTTAATTAATATCTACAGTAGGTGATAGTGTGAGTGGTGCCATCCCTGGGCTGGTGGTCCTGGTTTTGATAACAAAGCAAGCTGAGTAATCCAGGAGAAGCAAGCCAGTAAAGAACATCCCTCCATGGCCTCTGCATCAGCTCCTGCTTCCTGACCTGCTTGAGTTCCAGTCCTGACTTCCTTTAATGATGAACAGCAATGTGGAAGTGTAAGTTGAATAAATCCTTTCTTCCCCAACTTGCATCTTGGTCATGATGTTTTGTGCAGGAATAGAAACCCTGACTAAGACAATAAAATATATGGAACAAGATTCTGAACTTTAAAAGAGGTTGAAAAGACGGTGTGATTTTATGTCTACCCTAATAACTGAGCAACAAGGTAACTTTTGATGCTTCAGTTTAGAGTAAAGAAAGAGGGAACATCTACTTTTTGATATTTATCTTACAAGACAATAAAAGAGACAAGACCTTGTCTTAGGATTTTACTTCTGTAAACTGCTACCATAACTAAGGAAACTCTTATAAGAACAACATTTGATTGGGGCTGGCTTACAGGTTCAGAGGTTCATTCCATTATCATCAAGGCGGGAACATGGCAGCATCCGGGGAAGCATGATACAGGAGGTGCTGAGAGCTCTACATCTTGTTCCAAAAGCAGACAGGAGAAGACTGACTTCCAGGAAGCCAGGATGAGGTTCTTAAAGCCCACACCCACAATAACACTAACTCCAATAAGGTCACACCTTCTAATAATACCACTCCTTAGGCTAAGCATATTCAAACCACAGTGAGCCTCATAAGATCTAGTTTAATACCTATACCTTATAGTCTCCAGTAGGATTATGTTTAATGAAGAAATTCTGATTTAACCAAGGTGAGGATTTATTTTATATATGAGTACCCTGTAGCTGTCTTCAGACACACCAGAAGAGGGCATCAGATCCCATTACAGATGGTTGTGAGCCATGTGGCTGCCGGGAATTGAACTCAGGACCTCTGGAAGATCAGTCAGTGCTCTTAACCACTAAGCCATCTATCCAGCCCACATCTCTATTTCTTAAAGAAGCATAAAATAGGGCACCTTCTTAATAATGCGCCTATCACAGATAACAAAACTGAGTCACAATAAAGGGCAGATTCAAGGCTAAATCCAATGTAATCAAGTAGCATTTGCCTAGAACATGGGGTGACTCACAGAGGGGATCACTGTCCCGCGCTACCTTC
>NC_034602.1:87617876-87635592 GCF_900095145.1 Mus pahari
ATCAGCGCTATCTTGTAATGGCGAATGTGAGGGCGGCTCCCCACAGATCACCTCCTTTTCTTGTCCCTGTCACCTCTGGCCAGGCTCTATTCACTATTATCACTAGATTTCCAGAGGTTTTTTTCCCCCTCCCCATTTCCATCGGTTTTTGTCATTTGCTCAGACTAGTGACATTTTCTAAGGAAGTAAGAAAGAATTCTAGCTAGCTGGGCCACGAGCTGCTTGGTTTCCCATAACCTTACATTATCACTGAGATAAATGGAAACTGTGACCTCTGTCTAGGAACAGGGCAAAGATTTTTCTGCAAGTCTGACTTCTCAGATCTCTGGCTCTTTAGTCAATATTTACCTGTCAGCTCAAAGCACGTTGGTGTAGAGCTCAGGGAATTAAATCGACCTGGCTTTTCTTCTACCACAGTCTTTTGTGAAGTGGATATTTTAAAATGACAGACACAGCAGAAGCCCTTTGTCACACAGGACAAAGGGACCAGATCCACATGTAAGTCAGAGGCTTGGTGACGATGGCCACCACACTTAGTATCCAGGGCTGCGGAAACTCCTGAAATATAATCAGACCAAGACAGGTGAACCCACGTGATCAAGGGTCATGGAACAGCTTTCTGTACCCCAGAAAGTAATATTTAGAAAGCATTTGGACCACCATAAGCACTATATAAACAGGTTTTATTGGTTTGGACCCGTGGGGTTTCCTGCTCTTTTCCTTTATTGGGGTACCACATACGCACCTGCAGCGCATTCCCCTAGGAAGGCATCGTATCACAGAGGCATTAATAGGACATTAGCAGTCGTCCAAGTGTGCTGGGGTTCGTTTTCTACTTCCTTCAGGATCTACACATTTTCTCCCACTTACCCATTTGCCCTCTGCTTCTTAGTACACCCAGATGGTGACTGCTTGTAAGGGAACAGAGCCAACCTCCGGCTTCTTCCAGGTCCTCTACAATTCAGTTCCTGGTGAGGCTCAAAGGTGAACCCATCCCATCAGCAAACGAAGGCAGTATAAGCCAGGGTAGACTTCCCGGTAATGTCCCAGCAGAGACACCCGGAGCAGATACCACAGTGAGATAGAATTGTTTCTAATGAACACAGTTCAAGAAACAAGAACAACACAGTTTTCAAGTGGGAAGAGACTGCACAGCGCATCGAGGTAGTAACCGATCTTCCCTTAATTTTACTCTTTCCGAGATAATTTTCAAAAACATCTCACGGCGAGGTCCTTGAGCTGCCTTGGCTCTGGGATAGTTTCTTTCACTTTTTCTGGTGTTGTGAATTTAAACCAGGGCCTTACAAACACTAAGCAGATACTCTACCACTAAGCTCAAAACCCTGCAGCAGGGCTGAGAAGTATCCCAGCCACGAAGACCAGTGGCTGCTCCTCCAGAAGACCAGGGTGTGATTCCCAGCACCCACATGAAGGCTCACAACCATCTGTAACTCTACTTCAGGAGGACCCAGTGCTCTCTTCTACCATCATCAGGCACAAAGCACATATATGGTACACAGGTATAGATGCAGGCAAAACACCCACACATATAAAATCATATATATACAATGTCTTAGTCAGGGTTTCTATTCCTGCACAAACATCATGACCAAGAAGTAAGTTGGGGAGGAAAGGGTTCATTTGGCTTACATTTCCATACTGCTGTTGATCACCAAAGGATGCAGGACTGGAACTCAAGCAGGTCAGAAAACAGGAGCTGATGCAGAGGCCATGGAGGGACGTTCTTTACTGGCTTGCTTCCCCTGGCTTGCTCAGCCTGCTCTCTTATAGAACCCAAGACTACCAGCCCAGAGATGGCACCACCCACAAGGGGCCCTCCCCCCTTGATCACTAATTGAGAAAATACCTTACAGCTGGATCTCACATAGGCATTTCCTCAACTAAAGCTCCTTTCTCTGTGATAACTCCAGCTGTGTCAAGTTGACACAAAATTAGCCAGTACAATTGACCCCTTCATGCCTTCAAAACCAGTACCACCTGGGTGACTCTTACACATTACCAAGTCCTGCTGCAGCACAAAATACAACCTTGGCTATCTCTGGAACACAGCCTCTTTGTGCTCTCAGAAAATACTTCCCAGAAGATGTCACCTCAATGATGCTGGTCTCTTCTTAATCACCGCTAATTTCTTAGCTCCAGCTAACCAGCATCAATAGTCCCAGTAATGCAAAGGTTTTGTTTTAGTGTTCTGGTATCTTGTTGATCACAGCTGATTCTTCAGCCCCAGCTAACCAGAACCACAGAATCTTCACAATCCAAAATAGCAATGGCCCTGAAAAGTCTTTAATTTTCCCTCTGAAATTACACGTCAGGCCTCCATCTTCTGCACTGTTCTCAACATTATCTTCCAAGCTCCTACACAACATTCCAAAGAGCTCTTAACACTGAATGGATCATCTGGACCAAAGTTCCAAAGTCCTCCATAGTCCTTCCCAAAACATGGTCAGGTTGCCACAGGAATACCCCACTATGCTGGTACCAATTTCTGTATAAGTCAGGGTTCTCTAGAGTCACAGAACTTACAGATAGTCTCTATATAGTAAAGGAATTTATTGATGATTTACAGTCTGCAGTCCAATTCCCAACAATGGTTCAGTAGTAGCTGTGAATGGAAGTCCAAGGATCTAGCAGTTGCTGAGTCCCACACGGCAAGAAGGCGAAAGAGCGAGAGCCAGACTCCCTTCTTCCAATGTCCTTATATGGTCCCCAGCAGAAGGTGTAGCCCAGATTAAAGGTGTGTGCCACCACACCCAGATGACCTTGGACTCGGAAATCTCCCNGTCTTAATCTTCTGGATTCAATCACCACTGTGTCTCAAGATGTCCATAACAAGATCCAGATCAGAAACTTCTATCTCCCAGCCTCCAGATTAGGTTCACTGGTGAGCCTTCCAATTCTGGATTGTAGTTCATTTCAAATATAGTCAAGTTGACAACCAGGAATAGCCACTACATATAATTACAATATTATATGGTATAAAATAGTATATATTATATAAAACATGTATATTTTTTTATATTATATAGCTATGTAATATGTATAGGTATTATATATTTATATATATAATATGCTTATATGTATATACTATATACTTATAGATATTATATATTATTTATATGTATGAGAAAGAATTGTATGCCCTGAGGTACTTTTAAAGATTACTTTGCTTGAGTTATAGTTAAAACATCATACATGCTAAGAGAAGTTCAATTTCTTCCAGTACACAATGTGAGACCCTTCCAATCTAGAACAGACGAATTTGCAACAAGAGCCTATTATTGCTAGAGAGGTAGTAAGAGAGTAAGAAGTCATTCAGGTAGTCACTTAGTCCTTCTGAGTACCTATAACAGGGTAGTCATTCAGCAGTGCTGAGTACCTATAACAGGGTAGTTATTCGGTAGTGCTGAGTACCTATAGCAAGGTAGTCATTCAGCAGTGCTGAGTACCTATAACAGGGTAGTCATTCAGCAGTGCTGAGTACCTATAACAAGGTAGTCATTCAGCTGTGCTGAGTACCTATAACAGGGTAGTTATTCGGTAGTTCCGAGCAGTGACTACCTACTGGACACTTCTCAGTGTTACAATGGTAACAGTCAAAATCAGAGGTTGATAATCCCAGAGCCAATAGCTACAAACACTGAATTTCTCAGTCTTTTTTGCTTCCCTCATCTAGCTTTTTTGTTACCTAAGAACAATGATGGATAATTTTTACAAATAACCACAGAAGTATTCCTCTTTCATTTCAAGTCTGTCCAGGAAAATAATAAGGCTCGCCTTCCCCAGAGGTGACTCCAGCCCTTCCATGAACATGGGGCCAGAAGCACTGAGAACAGTTTTAAATGACAGTGCTGTGGGTCATTAGAAGAGTCCTAACTGGATCACTCAGCTGGCATCTCCCAGTCTGGGATTACCTCATACACTATCTCCAAAGGGAGAGACTCAAGGGACCTGAGTCAGGCAACAGAGGGGATCTTGTTAGAGATGACTTGGGGCATGGGTATCGCTTTGGTGTCTGTCTACACAAATATTAGGTGACATTCAGGCTTTGATAGGCCCAGGTAGGCTGGCTGAAGTCAGTAACGTGGGAGATGAAGTACCGCTGAGAGTCTCCAGAAGGACTCTGGGGATGGACCTCCCCAGAAGACACCAACTGCAACAGTTATTCAGGAGTGGAAACATCCTCATGAAGCTGAGGAAGCGTGCCTGGGGCTCCAGAACCTGGTCTAGCAAACTGATAAGGGATGGCACTCTGAAAAGGCGAGACAGTAACAGTTGTCTGTGTTAATCCTTCCAGACCCCAAGAACTTCAGTGAGGAGAGAGGCAACTCTCATTTTGAGGTGGAGAAGAAATTAAGTTCACAAATCCATGCCTTCAAGTTGGAGTCCCGCACCAGCCCACCACAGAGAAGCCCAGTGCCGTGTAGAATTCCAAGCCCCCTGCCCCCAGTCTGTCTCAATAGACCAATAAATGTAAAACAACCGTTTTCTGAAGGAGGCATACAAATAGCTAACAGGTATCGTGAGATACTAAGCTAGCACTGTAGATCACAAGCCACTAGGAAAATTAAAATCAAAACAAGATATCACCTCACTAGAGAAAGACTGGCTACTATCGAAGAGGTGCCCGATAGAAGTGCGATTCTGAAGAGAAAGGCAGTTACCGCGCACACACTTCTGGGAATGCCTGTTAGTTCTGCAACCGACCTGCTGGAAACAAAGGGATTCTAAAGGGATCTTATGTCTATCTCACTATGAGATCAATAAAACAGTGAACCCCAAAGAAATGGGATCTTCCCCAGGAATCCCATGCTGAGAGAAGGAAAAGGCCAGACGGGGAGATTCGCACAGGTCTGACAGCTTGCCAGACCACCTTAGAGGATGACACTGAAATCCAGGCAGTGATAGGTCACTGGCAGGCAGGATCATACCTCGACTGGGGGCTGGGTAGATATAGGTATCTTTGGCCCTCTATTTAAATTTGATCTCACTTCAGGTCTCCAGCACAGACTTATGAGTGCATTGAGTCTCCCTCTTCTGCTTCCCAGTATGACCACAATCCCACGTGTTTGTTTCTGCTTTCACTTTTAATTTGCCCCTCTTGATTGGATTACTGAGGATGGGTAGCCAGACTCAGCTTGGGGCACAGATTGTGGGCCTCAGTTTTGATAACAGGATGAGCATTGCAGGAAACAATATGGAGGCTTCTCAAAAATAAAAAATGCCCTATGATCCCTGAATCTCATTACTAGGGACAGAGCCAATGTAAATACAATCAGCACATCCAAGGGATGGCCACAGGCCCATGTTTATTGCAGCAATATTCGTAGTAGCCAAGAAACAAAGAATAGGTCCACCAAAACGATAGTAACTGGATACAGCAAACGGCAAAACACATATACTGTTAGATATTTTTTGGCCAAAGAGAGAGGCTGAGGGAAAATGAAATCCTGTCATTTGTGACACTGTGCATGGAATTAGATAGAGATCACTGTGTTCAGCGAAGTAGTGCAGCCACAGACAGGTACTGGTTGATCTCATCCGCATGGAGAACTGAAAACTGTTGGTCTCGTAGACTTGGAGACAAGGATGCTGGTTGCTAGAGGCTGTGGAGAGGAGGAGGGAAGGAGGAGGGCTGGAGAAGTGTCGATCAGTGAGCGCTAAGTTAAACATGAAGCAGAAATTCTGCGGTGATGTGCCTGACAATAATGTGGAGTCCAGACAGTTGCAAGAAAGGAATTTAAATGTTTCACCACAAAGAGATGATAAAAACTTCTTTTGAGAGGCTAGAGAAGTTTAATCTGGTTTAGACATTATACAATGCACATTATGTGTATAGGAACATCATGTGTACATACATATGTACAAATTTTATATTCTTTTGTATACATTTTATAAATAAATTGAATTTAAATGTAAAAAAATAAGAAAGCATTCCCTTGCCAGACCACAATCAGGCCTGGAAGTTTCCTGGCGCAGGACTGAAGCACTCAATTTACCACGCTTGTGAAATCAGTTTCAAGTTGCCTTCCCTCCCAGAGGAAGGTCAGAGAAAGGCTACATGTCTGGGCCACACTTGAAGGCTAAGAGACGGTCCCCAAGGTCTTCCAGAGCCACTCGCTCGCTCGCTACGCTGCATACATGGAGTCTTGTCCGCTCAGCCGAACAAAGGAAATCGTTTTCCAAGGAAGATTCATCAAGCTGTGACTGTAGTGTGTGACTTCACCTGCCTGCATGCACGCAATAGGGTTTTCAGCTTTCTGTTGAGGATCCGTGGTTCAAATGTCGCCCACCTGGGAAGGTCCTGGAATTCTGTCTGGGGACCGTGATGTGTGGTTACAAAAGCAGACTTGCAGCACGTTGTATGGCTTTGTACACCCAGTTGGCCCTGGGTGGCAGGAAAGCTGTTTCCACTTTGCTTAACGAGTAGATTAGGCCTGAAGGAATGTGATGCAAGCCAGGGGGGCCCTCCGGTCCACACGGTCAGATCTCATTCCTGAAATGCAGACCCTTGGCAGCTTTTACACCCTGAACAAGTGCTTCTTAATTGCCAATGTGGAACTGCAGGTGTTTCTTCCTGCGCAGCCTTCCAGGCAGCTAAGTCTCCGTGGTTCTGAACCTGGGAGCAGCGACCCATCTGATGAAACGGAGCCCGACAGCAGCAGTGGTCACGAGCCTGCCCACTGAGCATGTGCGTGAGATTTCCGTCAAATGTTACAAGTAGAATATGCAACACAGCTATAAATTATTTTGTTTTGCTTGGGCGAGAGCCTGTCTCTGAGTGAAGTAATGCTTCTTTCATGGAGCTTCAGAGAATACATGTCTGGCATCTGGCCTGGAGTTTTAACACTTGCTAAGCATGATCATTTGAGTCCCTCAGGACACCACAGGGGGACTTCTGAAAGTCTTCATTCCCAGACTTCAAAAGTGTCCACTTGCCCTTAGCCGGCAGTACAACCTTGAGTGAACATGGATGACACAAGGAGCAGGCTCTGCCACTCACTGGACCACGGAGAAGGCTAAGTCACAACGCACAGTTTGAGAGGAGGGTACAGAGCTGAGGGGCTGTGTTAATGCCCATCCCTCAGAGCTGTTAGAAAGATTAAAGTTCCCTGAATAGCTTCGACACCAGTGTGTACTGTCTTCTCAATTCAGAATGGAGAGAGGTTCAAACTGTCACTGTGATAACAACATCACTGATAAGAGAAACCCAAACTTAACAACGTTCTCCCACAGCAATGGCTGTCAATCTTCCTAATGCTGCGAACCTTTAATACAGTTCCTTGCGTTGTGGTGATTCTGGCCATAAAATTGTTTTCGTTCCTATTTCATGATTGTAATTTTGCTGTTGCTATGGATCCTGTAAGTATCTGTGTTTTCCAAAGGTCCTTGGAATCAAGATTCACAGTCTGAGGAACACTGTCCAATAGCCTTCTGCCTTTGTCAAGTATGAAGAATTTACACTCTGTGTGAGGTCATTTGTCCCGGCTGAAAGCTCCTTGAATAGAGAAATCAGATTCCAATTACTTTCGTAGCAAGATGGAGGTAATAAGAACCTTTGGAGTCCAATCAGTCTCTTTTAAATGCCAGACCTTAATAGATTCTGGGCTTTGTGAGATTAATTAGCTCCTCAAGCCTCAGGTTGCATATCTATCAAATGGGTATAATGTCTTCAACACCAAGTTCTTTGTCCTTTATTTGACAGTGAAAGTGTAACTATAGTGCCCTGCATACCTTTGGGACACATTTTCTATAAGTAAACGGATAATGTTTCTAAAGTCGGAACAGTATATTGTGCAGTGACCTCTCATATGGATAAGAGAAAGAGCTAAGGGAAGCCTGCTCACTGTCCATCATCCATATTCACCATCCAAGGACACATTGCTCATACATCCAAAAATATCACATCTCCTACTCCAGACAGATTGCTCAGTGGTTAGAAGTGCTTGTTCCTCTTACAGGGGACTTGAGTTCGAGTCCCAGCACTGACACAGTGGTTTGCAGTCATCTATAACTCCAGTTCCAGGGATTCTGATGGCTTCTTCTGACCTCTTTGAACACCAAAGAAGTCACAAGTTGCACATGCATGCATGCACACACAAAATACACACAGCATACAATAAATAAATGACATTAAAAAAAAGAACTTTCAAAACTCAACACTCCCAAATTGTAGGTGACGCTACCTCAAAGCATGAGGCTAGAGTTACAGAGCAGAGTGCCTAGTGCCCTCCTCCAGCCTCTGCATAGGCACACATGAACATGTGCCGCCCAGAGAGAGACTAAATAAAAATAACAAAAACCTTCCTAAAAGAAAAAGAAGCAATGAAATGAAATAGAAATAAAGGTTGTTCATCCTAGGATGGGAAGACAGAGCAACGGTTCACTGTGTGTGCAGAGGGAGGGTGCATTAGTTAGGGTTTTACAGCTGTGAACAGACACCATGACCAAGGCAACCCTTATAAAGGACAACATTTAATTGGGGCTGGCTTACAGGCTCAGAGGTTCAGTCCATTATCAGCAAGGCAGGAGCATGGCAGCATCCCGGCAGGCATGGTACAGGAGGAGCTGAGAGTTCTACGTCATCATCTGAAGGTTGCTAGCAAAATACTGGCTTCTAGGCAACTAGGATGAGGGTCTTAAAGCCCACTGCCACAGTGACACACTTACTCCAACAAGGCTACACCTCCCAATAGTGCCATTCCCTGGTCCAGATATATTCAAACCACTACAGAGGGGAAGGAAAGAAAAAGAAAGTGAAGGAGAAAGAAAGGAAGGAAGGAAGGAAGGAAGGAAGGAAGGAAGGAAGGAAGGAAGGAAGGAAGGAAGGAAGGCAGAGGAGAAAATCATCCAGAGTCCAAGTGCCCTCATTGGTGACACAGGGATCAGGGACAATAGTGAGAGCTACAGCAGACTGTGAAAGACTATTTATCTGCTCAGCACAGCCTTTGTTTATGGACAGTGACTCGGGTGTTACTGAATCTGGATTTTTTCCAAAAATCCGTTTGAAGTTCAAACCTTTGCATGAACCATTCCAAATTCAAAACATCGGTAAAACAACATTCCTCATTTAAAATGCATCTGCAGGGCATATGTGAACTAAGACTAAGCCTGCCTGGTGAGGAAGGGGCAGAAGAACAATAACTAACAAAATGAAGGAGCCAGGGAGCTGCCAGCAGAGCCAAGAGGGACGATCGCTGCACGCGGTAGTGGCTAGGACATTTCGGATCTAGGAACACTACCTCGGAGCTCAGTCAGCTTTGTTGGACCTCAGTGGCCCTTTGACTCTTACCCGTGAACAGAGAAATAATAACGACCTTGCACAGTCGGTGAGGTCGTTGGAGAGAGGCAGCCCCATAGGAACATGCCTGGGGTGTGGTTGACAGAGTTGGGTCTAGGAGGAACACGGATAGGGCCTCTCCTCCATGCTGTGGAGTCAGTTTGAGAATCTGAGTTTCTCTCTAATGGCCTAGCAATTCAACTGGGTCACCCTGAACCTTCAGGAAATGAACAAAATCTTTGGAGTACTCTGGCCATAGAGGAACCCCCCCCCTTTCTGAAAAAATATGTCGCCATCTGTCGACTTTGAAAGCAAAACCCAAGAGCTTTGCTTCTTATACATACTTTGGAAGAGTATTTCACCTAATATTTTTCCAGTTTGTCTATTTTCCTCTCTTCAGTGCTAACTGGAAAGAAGTAGAAGAAATGTAGCATAATCAGAGGTCCAGACCTATAAACAGATAAGATTTGGACTACATCCTTGGGATCTTTCTGGAAACCTTGGAAATTTGTCTGTTTTATAGACTCCACTGAACTCAACATATGCCTGCTTACAAAGGACAGAGTGCCTGTTCAGTGAGGTCTGTGGGGGCAGGAGGGGTGGCTTCAAGTGGAAATCGAGGAAAATAAGTCTTCAATTTGAATTTCTGACTTACACGTTAAAAAACAAACAATAGAAATGGACTCCAAAAAATGAAGTTTTAAAGTCAAAATAGTATATTCTGTAGTTAAAATGTATTTTGTACCCCTTTATTATTGAAGCAACATTTTTGTTTTGTTTTTTTCTTTGTTTATTTTATTAAAAATAGCTCCTCCCCCCCCACAAAACATATTCTAGTTTTCCCTCCCTCTACTCCTCCCAGTTCCTCCCCACCTTGCCTCCCATCTGGATCCACCACCTTTCTGTCTCTCCTTAGATGCTGAGGAATTCGGATGGACTAGGAGGCAGGATATGAGATGGTCCACAGGAGGGAAGAAAGCAGTGTTGTCTGCTAGGATCTGGTTAGTCCTCTGGGAATGGGGGCAGAGAGTGAGGAGAGGCCACAACAGGTCATCAGTTATGGACCTGGAATGGGACTAGAGGATGGGTGTGGAGGAGAGGAGGTAAGGATCTGAAACCCACCCACCTGCTTCTTTGGTCTACTTGCTTCTCTGTAGGTTTGACTGGCGGGTGGCTGGGGATGCCTGCTGGAGTTGTGGGCTGGGATAACAGGATGGAATGATGGGGAAAGCTGGAGAAGACCTGAGTAGTCTGCTAGAGAGCAGGGGAAGACTATGAGTTGCCATTGTTGAAGTGACCAGCACGTATAGGCACTTAGTGTGAATTCAAGTACGCTAGACACCCCTTTACCTCTTGAAGGGATGGGGAAATACAAGAAGCTTTGGCAAGAAGTGTGTGTGCGCGCATGTGGGTGCCTATGTGTTACTGGTGTAAATGAGGCTGAGAAATATATATATATATTCACACACAAATGACCAGGCTACAACTCTAAAGGAGCATACTCCTTTCCTCTACAAAAGGAAGATATTGTCAATGGTTAATTGGACTGGAGTCATGGTTTTTCCTAAGGATGAATTTTGACTTCAAAGGTCCTGGCTTTTCAGAAACCTGACAACACCTGCTAGGTGAAAACCATGGTTCTTCTCACAATTTCCACAAGATGGCAGCATTTCACCAAAGATGTCCCTCTCGTTGCCTATAAGAGAAAGAAGTGGAAATCAGTGGAGGACTAGTTGGGAATTCATAAAAGCAAAAAGAGCCCAAAATAGTTCCAAACCCTGGTGGCCCTTCAATTAGATGAAGGTCTTTAACTTGAGCAGTTGGCTTCCTGCATCATACTTAGAACAAGTCCCATCTGATGTTCCAGTGCTGGTCCTGTGTTCACCACATGAGGGCGGTGAAGTCTTTCACGTCAGAGGGTTGATAGCTCTGAATCCATTCTGTTGAAGATGCTTTGGGTTCTGGGACTGGAAGAAGGGTGTCCAGTCATCTCTTGGCACCATCATCAGCCTAAATAATATGGTGATTTTTTTCTCTACAGTTGACTGAGCCTCCTTGAACTCTTCTTCAGGCTTCTTCTGAGCCCCCAGATCAGCCCTATCTGATCCTATTTGGGTTCCGGAGAAGGGGGAGTGCTCTCAGTATCCTTAGTGAGTGTACCTGGAGATACATGCAGACCATCACAAGATGGGTGACTCTTGTCACACTGGAGGCAGAGAGAAGACTCGAGGAGAGTCACGATTTTGGTGTTGCTTACAGTAGTAGTACTGAACCGTCTCCACTCTCTCGGATGCTATGCCTCCAGGTTCAACAGTAGCTTTGAGAACCACGTCAAGGCTGTTGTGGATTCCTCACTCCTCCCTCCCGCAGCAGACGCGAGTCAGGGTCCACTCTTACACCGTAGCTTGCCATTGCTTTGGCAATCAGTTCTTAGGTCAGCATTGCTGGAAAGAAACAATGGAGGAGATTCAGGAAAAGCATTTAGGAGATGAAGAAAAGCAAGAAAAAGAGGCTTTCTGGGGTTTACGTAGCCTGAAGTTTATTGAAAAAAGGGGGGAGGGTAAATAGGTGAGTGGGTGGACAGATTGGTGGATGTTGTCCGTCCGGAGAGAGGAAGTAGGCTCTGTAAAATCTCTTCAGTGTCTGCCCCACCCCATCCCTGCCACCCCTGTATTTCAGGATGCCGTCTGTGTCTCTGTCTGCCTTGCTACTTCTCAGATTGTATCTGGTGCTGAGTGAGGCAATACTTGTTGGCACTCCCAACCTACACACTCGGTGTTTGCAGACAGTTATCATATCATTAGTCACTGCCTAGCAAGTACCGCTTTCATGTTTCCACATCTGGGTCCCTCCCACCCCCCTCAGCTGTGTGTGCCCCACTCTCTGATCTCCTTCCAACACTTCCTTCTTCTTCAGACCCCAGAGATCTTCACAGACAACTTGTTGTCTCAGGTAAAAGATCAAAGTTATCAGGGAATGGTGGGGGCGTGTTGTGTGGACTCAGGGTAGAGTTAACACTTTTCACAACAGTTCTAAAGCCAGAACCAGAAACCAAGAAACTCCATTACTGGGTACCCCTTTTGCACACAATGTCTAAACTCTTTCTAAAAGTATGTGACTACTGCAATTCAGACCCATACATTTTTGAAAGCATACCTCTAAAGTGGATTGAATACATTTAGTGCTTTTCTTTCTCCATCACAGAAAAATCCATTACAGAAGCCATAAACTTTTGTAGAGCAAAGAGGAATAAGACCGAAAGCGAGAGGAAGACGACCACGGGAAGAGACCTCAGCCTTGGACCAGAAGACTTTGCCCTCTAAGGCCTTGGGGAGCAGTGGTGCTAGATGCAGATATGAGTCGGCTGGAAAAGAGATGGGGGGGTGCAGAAAGATGGTGACTGGGCTGGTTTATATCTGCTGTCCTCTGGATGGATCGGATCGGGAGATGAGAGTAAATGGTAATGAAGTAGCTCTGAGGAAAATCAGACCAGCACAGCCTAAAGGAGGGAGAAGCATGCAAGACTCAGCAGAAAGTGGACACCCCAACCTTCTGCGGTTTTAATCTGAAAGTCCAGTGCCCCCACCCAATGTGCAGTGATATCTTCCATGCGAGTTCATTCTGTCTATCCATGTTCTTGGTCCCGCCCTTTCTTCCCCCATCCCGACAGCCATTCTCTTGCTACAGGTCCACCATGTGCGATATCACACAGGTGATCTTCCCCCTTTGCACCCCACCCCCACCCCAGTCACAGTTATGTACCAAACCTGCCTCTATAACTCCAAGGCTAAAACCTACTCAGTGATGACCTTGACTGTGAGGCAGAAATCACACATCTGTACTGGCTGGTCTTGTGTGTCAACTTGACCCTAGCTGGAGCTATCACAGAGAAAGGAGCCTCCCTTGAGGAAATGCCTCCATGAGATCCAACTGTAAGGATCAATTAGTGATCAAGGGGAGAGGGCCCACTCTGGGTGGTGCCATCTCTGGGCTGGTAGACCTGGGTTCTATAAGAAAGCAAGCTGAGCAAGCCAGGGGAAGCAAGCCAGTAAGAAACATCCCTCCATGGCCTCTGCCTCAGCTTCTGCTTCCTGACCTTCTTGAGTTCCAATTCTGACTTCCTTTGGTGATGAACAGCAATGAAGAAATGTAGGCTGAATAAACCCTTTCCTCCCCAACTTGTTTCTTGGTCATGATGATTATCTAGGAATATAAACCCTGACTAAGACACACTCCTTTTTTTTTTTTTTTTTTTGATACATAAGACTTTTGATAAATTGAAAAATAAAAACCAAATTCCTCCATTATATAAATATACTTTTTATACAGTGCTGGTGAATAAGAATGGGCCCTATAGGTTCATATATTTTAATATTTAGTCATTAGGTGGTGGCGCTACTTAAGGATTAGGAGGTTTGCCTTGTTGAAGGAAATGTCTCACTGACTTTTGGGGCTTCAAGTGGTCAAGCTATCTGACTTTCTAGCAAGAAATGCATTTTGTTTTGTTTTGTTTTGTTTTTCGAGACAGGGTTTCTCTGTGTAGCCCTGGCTGTCCTGGAACTCACTCTGTAGACCAGGCTGGCCTCGAACTCAGAAATCCACCTGCCTCTGCCTCCCAAGTGCTGGGATTAAAGGTGTGCGCCACCACGCCCCGGCCTAAGAAATGCATTTTGGATGCAAAACCCCTGTGAGCTCAAGGCCAGCTTTGTCTAAATAGTGAGTTCCAGATCAGCCAGGGCTACATAGTGAGATGAGATGAGAGAGAGAGAGAGAGAGAGAGAGAGAGAGAGAGAGAGAGAGAGAGAGAGAGAAACAGAGACAGATTGAAAGAGAGACAGAGAGTCAGAATTCAACCAGATTCCTGACCTTAATATTTAAACAAGGAAAAGTAAAGATCTACCAAAGATCTACCAGTAACAGTCCATAACATTCGACCTATAATCCACCCAGGTCAGGAGGAAGCTGGATGTCCCGGAGCATCAGTGTGCGCCTTCTCCCCTCTGGGATTCCCATGAGATGCTGCCTCCCTTGAGCTGGCTTGCTGAGGGATTTTACTGCCCACCAGTTATCTCTTGGTCTCTCTCCCGCTTTTGTTCTCTCTGTCCTTTGAGTTCCTATGAAGTGGCATCTATCCCTCCAAGTGTGTGCTCCAGCCATACAGGGCTTGATTAGTTGCTTGGAAGGAAGTCTCTCTCTGGTGTCCCCATGAATGGTGCTGTTAATGTCCCTCCCAGAGGACATCATGTATGGCCCTCCGTGCCCTGCACCAATCCTCTAAGCTCCGTCCCCATGCCCTGATGCCAAGGGCTCGTGCCCTACATATAGTCTCCAGAGAATTTCAGCAACTACCACACTAGAAGTTTTCCATCTTCAGCCTCCCTCCATCAAGGTAGCTCGTACCAACCAGTAGGTTGCAGGTACAAAAGCCAAGCAAATTCTGGGGTGTAGCGTATGCTCTAGAGTTCCCTTGGGAACCAAGCTGCATCTGGAACTTAAAATACCCACTCGCTCAGCTTCTCTCCATTCTTACATGATGCGCTCAGCTTCCTTCTGGTTCCTGTTAGGAACGACTGTGTAGCATGTATCCTCTAGAGAAACTCTTACTATATTTGTAAGTTATATTTAATTACCCTTTCTATAAAGTGCCCCTGACCACCTTGAAAGAGAGATATAATCACTCCTTCCTCTGGTCACTGCTGATGGCCATTGATAGCAACGCCAATGACTACAACTAAGCAAATCAACCTCTGTAATTGACAAACTTCCCCTCGTAGATCAGAGAAGGGTGTGGTTGTATCGTCTACTGGTATTTTTCCCACAACTACCAGGGATGAAGACCATATGTGTTGATTAGAAAACTTTTGGCATTGATTTGAAATCTGCCTCTTTCCAATTTTCTTGCCGGTAGCAATTCCTGCCTTCTTACACAACAGAGTTAATTTCCCATCAAGTTGTAGGTCTTGACAACTCTGCATCTAGAGAGTCCCTTGAGTGCTTTTGGTTCACAAGATTTCCCCATCTTCTCACTGCTCCAACGTCTGTCAGGGTCCGCTGAGAACCTGACAGTCAAACCTAGAAACATGGCAATGACACAAAATAAATATGTTTAACAGTCAACTGACTTCATCAAGGCACATCTGGTTTTGTTTTCTTCACTGAGACTAAAATGCTTGAGGGAAAACACCAGTGTGGATTCACACTGAAGGCTCCATATGAAGACAGCAAGCCGCTAAAACCACCAGGCTCCCTCAGGTGGACTTTTGAAGACTGGTTTTTCTCCTCCTGAATTAACAGCACTCATTGGGTTTGAAGCTAAGCTGAAGGCTTAACTTGGGCCTACTCTTTAAGACTTTACTCTTAATCTTATTTTATTCATTATTGCCACAATTGCCAAATAATGAATGAATATTCATTATTTCCAATAATGATGAATCAGTGACTTGTCAAATCACTTTCCTTATTAATAAGAAATGAAAGGGCAGAGCCAGAGGCCTGTCACCTTGTCACACACCTGTATCTACAGAAGCCTGTCACCTTGTTGCACCTATATCTAGGTGGACACAAAGTTGTTAGTCTCAATCCTGACGGGACCATTGTCCAGCAAGCTTAAAGCTCTAATTGCTATGATGCCGTCTGAATTTATTTGCTCACAGAGTGATATAAATACTTACTTTTAACATTGCCAAAAATCAATGTTTAATGTGCATTGGAAATATTCCTAATGGAGAGAAAATTATACAGCAAGCAAGATCATAACTTCAAGGGTCAGATAAATAGGAGTTCTGCCACTTAACACATTTTGTAACCTTTAGCAAATGTTAATATAGCTAAGCCATAGTTTCTTTACTCCTTTCGTAGGAATGCTTATGGTTTCTGATCCCTAGGAAAGATAAAGTAAATGAAATTAATCAGTATTTTAAGAGATATACAACCAGTCTAGATGTCCATCAACAAATCAAAGGACAAGAAAAATGTATGGTACATACATAATGAAATTTTATTCTGTGATAAAAATGAAAATTTCCAGAAAGTAGAACTAAAAATCATTATGTTAAAATAAGCCAGACTCAAGGGGAAAAAAAAAAGACACAATAAATGCTAGCTTCTTTCAATACATAATCCCTATTTAAATCTGCAGAGGTGTATATACATGCAGATGCATACTACATAGACATAACACAAAACAGGAAGAAGAATTTAGTAGAGAACTTATGACGTAATAGTAACATTTTGTCTTATTAATCCAAAGTAGCATGGATGCTGAGGAGAGATCAGCTGACGGGGGATTGGAAGGCTTCACGGCGGGAGCCTTGGAGCAGAGAACTGATGGCAAGCAGCAAGCAAGGCGAGGTAGTGTCTTAGGAAGAACACTTCAAGCCCAGGAAGTGGAAACCGCTGAGCTAAGTGTGTCCACAGACTAACAAAGACAGCAGATGTCAGACCAGGAGCGTGAACGATCGTGAGGGGACCACACGGGAGAGGGTGAGGCTAGAGAGGCAGCAGGCATAGCTCTCATGCAACCTCGAACCTCACTTTGGAGAATAATAAACCAACATCAGAGCATGAACAATGATATGAGCAATGTAAATGAACTCTGTTCTGAAGGACCACCCTCACTGTTATGTCATCAGTAGGCCTTAAGAAATCAAAGTCTGGGCAGCTACCATGGGAACTGGACAGATGATGGTGCAGTCTTGACCTGGTAACACTGCTGGATGTGGTGAGCAGTGGTCGGTTTCTAGATATATTTGAAGATGTGGTCTTCAGGGTGGGCGATGAAATAGGATCAAGGAAAACTTTGTTATTTGACAGACTTATTTATTAAAATGAAGAGTTCACAGGAGGCACCGACCTGAGAGGTATGTTATTTGGAACAAGTTAGTTTATGCCAACAAGCATCCCCTGTGTTTCAATAGCTTCATACATATACATCTCTCTCTCTTCACGCTCAGCTACATGTTCAAAACGAATTAGAACACTTTTCTGCTCAGGGTATTCCTCCAGGGAACCAAGGGTGTCCAGGCTGTAGTCCTGACCCTCTCTCTTTCTATCACAGCATAGCGACAGCAGACCCTGAGAGAGTTAGAGACTGGCTTACAAAGCTTCTGCTGGGAAGTGAAGTCACTCCCTCTCCCATGTCAGGGGACAAAGGAGCCACAAGAGCTCTGCTGTGACTTCAAAGAGGGTGTCTTAGTCAGGGTTTCTATTCCTGCACAAACATCATGACCAAGAAGCAAGTTGGGGAGGGAAGGGTTTATTCGGCTTACATTTCCATACTGCTGTTCATCACCAAAGGATGCAGGACTGGAACTCAAGCAGGTTAGGAAGCAGGAGCTGATGCAGAGGCCATGGAGGGATGTTCTTTACTGGCTTGCTTCCCCTGGCTTGCTCAGTTTGCTCTCTAATAAAACCCAAGAC
>NC_034602.1:87636841-87642480 GCF_900095145.1 Mus pahari
CTAAGGAGGACAACCTACCCTTGGCCTAGACATGAGGGAGTAAGAACTATTTGCATGTTGACATCGGGTAAGAAGTGCATAGTGGCACATGCTTATAAACCAAGAACACTGGCAGGCAGAGGCAGGAGGATTGCTGCAAAGTCTCTGCTACCCAGGTCTTCATGGTGAGAACTAGGGGAATCCGATGTCCTAAGACGGATGAATAACGAGCAAAGGACATTAAGCAGGTAGTGGTATACATTTGATGAGAAAATTAGGTTTCTCTTCCATTTACCTCGTGCCTACTCTCTTATTGGCTCTTGTTGTCACCATATCCCTTCCCTAGAACTGATGTAGGATGGCATCTCTGAAACCCTAATCCTCCCCGTGTGCAAGACAAGCGTGCCACCAATGAGCCACATTGGCAGTTTTCTGCTCTCCTGACTTTGAACATTTGTATGCCATCATGGAGGGGAAGAAGAACGTCAGACATACTGAGTTCCAGGATGACATTAGCAGGACAATAAGAAGACAGTACTGATATCAGGCTTCGGCGCTGGTCCTCTCACCAATTGGCTAAATGAAATCACATGTATAGGTCATGTAAACTCAGCCCACACAAATGGTTCACTATACCTATCTCTGGACCTACCTCGGTATGCCTGGCTACAAAACAAAAGATGTACCATTTTCTTTGCACCCTCTGTAGTTCATCCTGAGGAGGTTGGTCCTCAAGAATAGATAATAGTCATTACTAAGATGAGTAAATAGATAATAATAGTTTCTAAGATGAGTGTTTAGCTGCATTCATTGATTTGTGAATCCAGCTCAAATTCCCACTCACTTTCCCTTAAGATCTGATACAATTGAACATGATGAATCAGACATAAAAAACCAAAAAAGATGTTGGCAGTTAACTAGAGTTGTCTGAGCAAAGGGAATCTCGTTGAGGAATTACCTCGATCAGATTGCTCTCTAGGCATGTCTGTGGGTATTATCTTGGTTGCTATTTGATGTGGGAGGGCTCCACCCATTGTGGGTGGTGCTATCCCTAGGCTGGTGGTCCTGGGATATATAAGAAAGTTTGCTGGGTAGCAAGCTAGTAATTAGAACTCCTCCAGGGTCTCCGCTTCCTGTCCTGAGATCTTGCCTTGGCTTGCCTCAATGATAATGTGTAACCTATAAGCCAAGTTAACCCTCTCCTTACCAAGCTGCTTTTGGTCATGGTGTTTTATCAAAGCGATAGAAAGCAAAGTAAGACACAAACCCACTCTTCAAAGTAAAAAATGTAATGTGGGAATAGCATGGGATTACAATCCAGAATGCTCAGGCTATTGTGGACCATTCACGTGGGTTGAGAGGAAGAGGAAGACAAAAGAGAAAAGGACAATGGGATACGTCTTAGTTAGGGTTTCCATCGGGGCTGACTTACACGTTCAGAGGTTAAGTCCATTATCATCAAGGTGGGAAAGCCTGGTGGCATGCAGGCAGACAGGGTGCTGAGGAAGGAACAGAGGGAGAGTTCTATATCCTAAACCGCAGCCAGCAGGGACTGGGTTCTACACTAAGCAGAGCTTGAGCATAGGAGACCTCAAAACCCACCGCCACAGTGACACACTTCCTCCAACAAGGCCACACCTACTCCAACAAGGACACACCCACTCCAACAAGGACACACCTACTCCAACAAGAACACACCTACTCCAACAAGGACACACCTCCTAATAGTGCCATTTCCTATGGGCCAAACATTCAAACACATAAGTCTAGGGGATCTATTTCTAGACAAACCACCAGAGGATGTAAGTATTGTTTCTCTGCGGCCTCTGGTAGGTAAGTGTTTCTGTTCTTCACTAAAGAACCGTGATATACAAAGGAACTGGTGGTGGGCCAAGTGATTTTAACTTCTAATTCTGATGTATGTCTTTAAATTTTGCTATGATGTCCCTAAGGCTAGTTATTACACTGCACTGGATCTTTTTATAATTTTATTTTCCTGCAGGTAACAATATAAACAGGTTTAAAATATTGACAGAGTGTTGTCTGAAAAATACAATAACTAGAAAAGCTCAAAGAACTGCTTATTGCATGAGCTGGACTCTGTAAATATGGGTGTTCTATAAGGAGGAATATGTTGATAACAGACCTGCATCCCTCATAACGCTGAAGGCAGAACTAAAGCATCACGTTCATTCCACTCTGTAGCTGGCCTTCAAGGCAGCATTGGATTGATCCACGTGACTCATTGAGACTAGGTGGGCATCCTAGTCAGAGTGCCCAACATGTTGACATTGCAACATGATGCCATTGTCACCTACAAAGCCCACACTTGGAGAACTGCAGAGCTAAATTAAAACCAACAAACCAACCAACCAAACAAACAAGGCTGAGGTGATGCCTGCACCGGAAATGTGTTTATCCTGTAAGCACGAGGACCTGCATTTGATCCCTAGAACCCCTATTTTAAAAATGGGCATGGTAGCCAGGCAGTGGTGNCACACACCTTTAATCCCAGCACTTGGGAGGCAGAGGCATGTGGATCTCTGTGAATTTGAGACCAGCCTGGTCTAAAACATGAATTCCAGGACAGACATGACTACACAGAGAAAACCTACCTTGAAAAAACCAAACCAACAAAATGAAACAATTATGGTGCCCCGTAATTGTAATCCTCATGTCGGGATGTGGAGAGGGGAAGATCTCTGGGTATTGCTTGCAATCTGGGGAGCTCTAGTCCGGTGACAGAAGGTGTGTGTGTGTGTGTGTGTGTGTGTGTGTGTGTGTGTGTGTGTATACACCCCAACAAGGCCACACCTACTCTAAGGCCACACCTCCTAATAGTGCCATTCCCTGTGAGCCAAGCCTTCAAACACACAAGTTTAGTTTTATATTGAAGAATGCAGGTCTGTTGCCAACATATTTCTTCTTACAGAACACCTATATTTAGAGAGTTCAGCTCATGCAATAAGCAGGTCTTTGATTTTTCTAGTTATTTTATATTTTCAGACAACACTCTGTTGGAGGGAGTGTGTTGCTTATACACGTACGCAGTAGAGTTGAAGCCTTAGGGAAACCAGCAGCCTTGCAAACAAAATCTCTCGATGGAGACCTGCCATTGCCTCCTCCCTTGAGAGTTAATCCAGTTGAGCTGACCATCATCTAGCCAAGGGACTACTCCCCTCAGGAAGGTGAATTTACCTTAAAGCATGCTCAAGAGACCAAAGAACTCATGAGCCCTTTAGTGGGAGCCTCCCCAAAGCCCTTGCCCACTAGCACAGACATTGGGAGCCTCTGTTTGTTGGGGCTGTCCACCTTTCTGAGTCCGGAATCAGAAAAGCTTAACTTTCCCCTTTGTCTTCTCTTCTGTCTCTTTCAGGTACTGAACAGAGCCAAATTATATTTTTTCTTGTTCTCTGGGCTTCCCTACTCTTTCTCTGAAGCTCCCCTTTCCCAACAAGTGTTGGCTCATCATCATCTGGCTTGTGTCCATGCCTAACTCAAACAATCACAGTTCTTTTTCTCCCTCTTAAGCTCCCACCTATGCATCTATAAAAGAGCATTCTCACCTTCTGTGATCTATGGATTTTATCCCTTGAACTCAGGAGATAAGAGCCTGAAAGTTGCTGGCTTGGGTGGCCAGAGTTTCCAGGTCCTGGCTCCCTAGAAAGGTGTTAGTCTCAAATATACTCTCATAGGAATGGGGAGAGCCTAACGATCCTGTGGCTTACTGTTTCCAGCTCTCCTGTGCTCTTCACAACAGCCTTGTTATTTTTTGGATAGGTAGAGAGCAGCTTCTGATAATGTACTTCTTAGTATTTTTACAGCGTTCACGGGGTCAGTTCAGTAAGTGACTATAACTGAAAATAAGCCTCGAAGTTATCCAATTCCAATCGCTTACCTAACACCTAATCTAATAGTGAAGAGCTTGTGGGTTCCCGAGGGAACCGGTTTCTTGGCTCATTGTTTTCTCATTAGCTTTTAAATGGGTTTGAGTGCTTCAGATGTTCAGATCTTTAGAGTCTCACCTCTTCTCAAGCTCTCTCGTTCACCCAAGGCTGTTTTCCTGGCTATTTCCTTAGCCCTCACCATCACTCTCTGGTCCGGGGACTGTGCTTGTCTTTGTCTACCTTTGATCTGTTCTCCATTGCTGAGTCCAACTTGGGCTGCCTTTCACTGAGTACTTACTCACAAGGAAAGCTCTTAGCATCCAGGGATGATGGCTGTATTTCCTTTCTGATTTCCTTTGGTACAGGACTTTGCCTAGCATACCTGTCATATTCAGCAGCCCACCCCCAGCTCCATCTGGACAGCCTTCAACCTGGGCCATCGTATGTCCGCAAAAGGAGGCTGTCAAAGGCAGAGTAGGCCTGGTTCGTCATGCCTTTTGATCTTGGTAAGCCACAGCCTGACTTTTGTAAATGGCGAGGCGGAAAGAGGCATCTTAGGATCTTTTCTATGTATCTGGACTAGCGAGTACAGTTGTAACAGCTGCTATGACAGAGATGGAGTCTGCACACCGTTTTCAACCTAGAACTTTTGAAATTATGTAGCAGATCTTGCATAAGTCTATTTTCAGCATCTGGGCTGGGTGACCATCACTCTTCCATGAAGAACTATCTTGTCTCGTGGCACAGCTGGATGAGGTGAACTGAGTTTCTGTCAGGCCTTCGTCTGCTACAGAGTAGCAGCCATTAGCCTCTTAGCCCTTCCGTCCACAAACACAATTAAACAAAACGCAAAGGATTCTGCCAGAAGAGAAGGTGGCAGCCCACAGCCAGGATTCTGCAAGCGCTTGCTAATTCCCCTTTGACTCTCAGCAAAGGTGAGGAAGTCAACTCGAACACTGAAGATCGATAGACCCCAGCAATCCACTCCTCTTCAGTTAGCGCAGACCCAGAGAAGCTTACTGGAAGTCACAGGAAATTGAGTTGAGTGAGGTTTAGCAACTGGTTCCTACTCAGAGTGTAGTGGTTTTTAGGAATGTATTTCAAACGTATCCCATGTCCTCAAACCATGTCAATCACTGTGCTGGATTTTTATATTATCATTACCATCATGTTCTGATAGCTACAGGGGACTATTAACAATTTAACTCTTAAAAAGAAAAACCAACACACTGACTTGGATTTTCTTTGCTGGCCTCTGTAGGGACAGTGCCACCCAAAATAGTTATATTAGAATCACTTTGATTTATTTAATTTCCTAAAACCAGACATGCTAATTATTTAAATGGAATCTGTGACTACCGGATGAGAAGCATTCTAGTGTCTCTATCACGTGTGTGTTCTCCAAGTACACATCTCCATATCACCACCAACGATCTGCACTTAGGATTTGTAATCACTTGAAAAACAAAACAAAAAAGCCCAATGCCGGTCCTCCAACCACTTTGTCTCAACTACACTGACAACATATTCTGCTAAACTGACTTTCCCACAGTGATTCATCAGGAGAAAAATGAGTTCACACTAATTTTCATTTCCCCAAGCCAGCGTAGGTGGAAAGGAAGAGAAAGAGGGCACATTGGAGGAGGTACAAGGCTTGCTTGGTCCTTCATTGGGGGACTGTCTTAGTCAGGGTTTCTATTCCTGCACAAACATCATGACCAAGAAGCAATCTGGGGAGGAAAGGATTTATTCGGCTTACATTTCCATGCTGCT
>NC_034602.1:87643745-87659180 GCF_900095145.1 Mus pahari
GAAGGAAGGAAAGAAGGAAGGAAGGAAGGAAGGAAGGAAGGAAGGAAGGAAGGAAGGAAGGAAGGAAGGAAGGAAGGAAGGAAGGAAGGAAGTGAATAGGCCTTGATTCTTAAGTACAGAATTGGGGCACAGTTCTACTTCACACAGAGCGAGCCTGCAGTTTTCAGTGGCAGTCCCTGAGACAAACCTCCAACCCCAACATGGCTGCCAACACTGAGTGGAGTCAA
This sequence comes from Mus pahari, assembly GCF_900095145.1. Taxonomy (NCBI): domain Eukaryota; kingdom Metazoa; phylum Chordata; class Mammalia; order Rodentia; family Muridae; genus Mus; species Mus pahari. The sequence continues at coordinate 87,643,973 of NC_034602.1, forward strand.
GTGACATGAAGCAGAGAACTGAGGCAATTTTTAGTCTACAACAAAATCTTTCAGCCTGAATTATCCAGGACAGAGCCACCTTTCCAGCCATCACTGGAAGCCCAACTCTGGTCAAAGCATTGCCTTGCAGACTTGCTAAGGGTAAATAAAGCCCAGGGACTCACCACTGCCGTACCTTTGAGTTTTATGTTTAGTTAGTACTGCCCAGGTCACTGAACACACTCTCGTCCAGGAAACACATTCAAGAAGTCCTTTGAACCCTTAGCTACGGCAGAGAACCAGTCCGAACCCCTTTATTCCCAGGCCGCCATTCTCCTTCCCTTAGAACAGTGAAGACTGTTTTTGGAATACAGGCAAGCATTGCCTTGTTCTGAGAACCACAGGGTAAATAAAAAGCATGGGTGAATCCAGGGGGCCACTCAGAATCCACAGCTCAACGTCTAATGCTAGAGTTAAGATGAGAGTCTCCACACACAGGAGGCAGGTGCACGGCGGGGAGGGGTGGGGGACAGGACTGTGCCAGGAGAGCGAGCTAGAAGACCGGCAGACATGGGGAGAGCAGAGGTCCCAGCCAGGTACACAGGATGAAAGTGTAACGACAGAAGTGACAGCCGAGTGTTAATTGTGGTATCTTTGTTAGCTATGGAAAACAGGCCGCCTGCTAGTGAGTGAACTGGGCTGTGTACTCAAAAGAAGGAGTTATTTCAAGTCATATACTCTCTCCTTTCATCTACCTATATCCATCCTCTACTGAGACCCCGGACCCCAGTTAGGCCCCAGTTCAAAGCCCTGTGGGTTTGAAATGAGTGGCAAGCATGCCTAAACAGAACTGCTCTCATTGCCTAGAGCTGTTTACCATTGCATTTATGGAGGCTTCCAGACAACCACGGGAATTGGAGAGGTATCTACTGAAGTACCGTGAAGACCACATGTGGCACAGACGGCAGAAATGCACCGTGGTTTCCATAAAAGATCACACAGGGTTTGAACCTCCGGTTCAGCAGGATAGTAAAACAGAGAGAGAGAGAGAGAGAGAGAGAGAGAGAGAGAGAGAGAGAGAGAGAGAGAGAGAGAGAGAGAGAGAGAGAGAGAGAGAGAGAGAGAGAGAGAGAGAGAGAGAGAATGGTAACCATGGTAACGGAAAGCCTGTTCAAACCACCTTGGAATCAAATTTTTAGCTGGAGTCTTAAGCTGGATTCAGGACCTCAGCATCACAAGGGTCCCCACTTGCTGGTTGAAAATCTGCAGGGAAACAAGATTCCTCAAGCCATCTGCAAGGACACAAAAGCTTGAAACGCCGTGGTGGTTTAAACCTTCTGCTCTGGATTAAAAGGCCCACTTTAACCCCGTGCCTCTCATTAGGTCTGTGGGCTCCATCAAACTATATCCGTTTCCTCTTCTGTACCTTGGCCCATAAGAAGTGGCACTATTAGGAGGTGTGGCCTTGTTGGAGTGGGTGTGGCCTTGTATGGGTGGGTGTGGCCTTGTTGGAGGAAGTGCATCACTGTGGGGATAGGCTTTGAAGTACTATGCTTAAGCTCCACCCAGGGCAGAAGAGTCACTTCCTGGCAGCCCTCAGACGAAGATTCAGAACTCTTTCGAGCACCATGTCTGCCTGGACACTGCCCTGCTTCCCGCTATGATGATGATGGACTGAACCTCTGAAACTGTAAGCCAGCCCCAATTAAATGTCCTTTATAGGAGTTGCCTTGGTCATGGTGTCTCTTCACAGCGATGGAAACCCTAAGACAGTAACTTAAGGGTAAGAAAATATGATGTTTCAATCTGTGCCTACACACCTTAGACCGTGCCTGAAAAATATTAGCGGTTGAATGTCGCCTAGGATTTCTTCGTAGAACACAAATGCGCATCTGTGCCTATAGTCCTAAGATCTTTCCCTTGGGAGTGGACGAATTTTGAACCAGTCGAATGGCAATGGCTATGAGCCCATCCCTCCACCCACAATTCCATCCAGAAAGCAAAGGAAGACGCCACAACTCCTGGCTGCAGAGCTTAAAATGTATTGACATTGTGAAGGGACGACTTGGAGACAGGTCAAGCCTGCTGAGATGACGCACAGTTAAGACATGCTGTTTCTCAGGATGGTGTCAGAAGGGTTAACCAATACGGCTGGAACTTGGCATTGTGCGTTTTCATGGGGGGCGGGGATCACTACTCTAAAGTTTCTCCTAGAGTATATATGTAATGGCTGCCTGCAGAGCAACTACAGACCTAATTTAGATGTTACGGGTGATCAGAGTTATCAGCAACCTGGTTTGCATTTGGTCACTGCTACGAGGGGAGGAGGTACATTTTCTTAATGGACTCCTTGTTTACATGTTTAGCCACCAACTGACTCCAGAGAATAGTGAAAAATAAGTTAGGGAAAAACGACTGTGTTTAGGTCATGGCTCTTTCCCCCCCAAGACCCTTAGAGTCATAGCATTTACATTTACGGGGACGGGGCAGCGTCATGGAAAACTAAGTAAACAACAACAAAAACAAAACCTACTGAAAAATGCATCTATAGGACACAGTGGTCAGCTGTAAGCAGCTCAGAAGGGTAAAGAAAACACAGTCCCTTCCCGCAGGATGGGCAGTCCGACAGTGACCCTTCCTGCAGGATGGGCAGTTCGACAGTGACAAATCTCTGCCTTTTTTCCCCCCCAGTGGCTATTTTCCTACCACAGTGTTGCGCTTCATTATTATATTAAATAACTTAATGGGTAAGGAGTTTGCTAGCCAGCAGCCAACTCAAAGCCTTGGAGGAAGAGGGGGTGGGGGAGGGGTTTTTACAATACAGAACTGGGTAAGGGGATGTCTGCAGGAGAACCCCACCCAATCTTTGCCCTCACTGGAATACTGTTCAAGCTGAGGTCTGGGATCCAAACTTGGGGGGTGGGAGGGGTTCCCCCTCCCTCCCTCTCCCTTTTTCATTTAAATTAACAAAGAAACATGGGCTTCCATAGAGCCAGTACTCGGCTGTGTTAAGTTCCATTAGCAGCAAATCTTCAGGCCAAAAAACCAAAATATATATATATATCTCAAACAAAAGAAAAGTCCATCCAGGTGCAGAGCTGTGATTCACATGGAAATTCCAGAAGATGAATCATGTGCAGAACCGGGGCTTTCAGAGGATTCTCCCTCAAGTGTCTTCAGTGACGATTTCTGTCCCAGGAGAGATCCAAGTCCATCTGTCAGCTGTGGGAAATGAATTTCCCGTCCGATCTACAGCTGGGCTTGCTCGCAGGGTCTGGGAGGCAGTCCCTAGTACTGGATGCCAGAAAACAAAGGCCAGCCCCTCCAGGGTCCTCTGATGGAGCAGTGGCAGCAGCAGCAGCAACAGCAGCATTTTCCAGATGTTAAACTCTGCCCAAAAGGCTGGACCTGTGGGATAAAGGAAACAGTGTAAGGCGGAGGTCCAGTTGTATTGACTCAGAATGCCCTGCTGAAGGCTTGGCTCTTAATGCTCATCTCTGCTACGTTTTTAAATGTGTCCTTTTCACAGAGTTGAAATGATGGGGTAGGAATCAAGGACTGACGTCTGAGTCTCAGGCAGACTGCTGGACACTGAATAGTTACTAATGGAGACAGCCAAAGCACTACCTATGGCAATCTCTACCTTGAGTGTTATATCAAAAAGTGCACACCATTAATGACAATGAAATTTTATGTATGTGTGACACGCATATGGTACACAGGCTTACGTCTTAGTTAGGGCCTCAACTGCCGTGATAAAATACAATAACCACGAGTAACTTGGGGAGGAAAGGGTTTATTTGGCTTACACTTCCACGTCACAAGCCACCCTCAAAGGAAGTCAGAGCAGGAACCTGGAGGTCAGACTTGGATGTAAAGGCCAGGGAGGAGTGCTACGTCCTGGCTTGCTCCTCGCGGCTTGCTCTGCCTGCTCTCTTATAGCACCCCACCCAAAGAGCTTTAACACTAGAACTATTCAAAAATAAAGCCTGAACATTTTTTTAAAGTGTTCATTTATTTATTTACTTATTTAATGTATATGTGTACACTGTAGCTGTCTTCAGACACATCAGACGAGGGCATCAGATATCATTACAGATGGTTGTGAGCCAACATGTGTTGCTAGGAATTGAACTCAGGACTTTTGGAAGAGCAGTCAGTGCTCTTAACCACTGAGCCATCTCTTCAGGCCCAAGTCTGAACTTTTAAACAAAGAAAAATTTCGTTTTGTTTTGTTTTGTTTTTAAACTTGTTTGTTTTGTTGTGCTATACAATGGGGAAATTTCAATTCCATATTCCATTACATCATCAGGGAGGAACTGCAATCCTGCTATTATCTGCCATGGTAAAGAAATAAAAGGCAATACGATTGAACGGTGGCACCAAGAATCCAAAGCCACAGTGATTCTGTAACCTGAAGACAAGACTCTGAGGACCCTTGTCCTATTAACGTTTTCCTCCCCTACCTCTGGTTGGTGGGTTAGAAGGGAAGTTGAAGCACATAAGAACCCTAAATAAAGTAAGCTTTTAGACTCTGCCAAACAGGTAGGTGGGGCCTTCCTACACAAGGCACGCATATGGCTTTCCTGAGGTAAAGCCAGTATGCCCTATAGACTAGCACAACTATAAGAAGCATTGAGACTCACCTTAAAGACTTCCATCTGTCCTTCTCTATATTATTTTCGGGTCCTTCACTCTCGTATGAAGCCAAGTAGAGCGCTACAATCAACCAAAGGGAAGAGAGCATTACGGTTGAGGCCGTCTCCTGACACCATTAACCCCACTGCTGGAAAGGCCGACTCGGCTTGAGCCTACGCTCCAGCACACCCTTCAGATACGCCGAGTGATCCTCAAGAACACAGAGCAGCTCTCTGCTTCTGATCAGCCACTGCCTAACCCCATGGCTCTGAGCTGAGAAAGCCCTTAATTAATCAAGAATGTATACGGCAAGAAGCTATCAAAATGCCAACCGTGCCGTCCTGTCACGCACTCAGATTTATAGTCTTTCTGAAAGGAAGGGTCACCCCTCTTTCCTGGCACCCTCAGCTCAATAACAGAGATCACATGCAAGTTGTTTAAACCCAAAAGAAAATCATCTCAAGGTTGTAAAAGTTGTTCATCTTATTTACAGAGATGAAAACAATCAGCTGCCTGTCCCCAAACAGGCAACATGAATTCAAAATGTCTGCCAGCCATTACTGCAGGTACCGTCAACAAGCAGGTAACGTCCCTTCCAAGGATTCTACAGGCTACTTATGAGTTGTCCTACACAGAACCAGGCATTTCCTGTGCTTCCACTGCCCAGTGTTCTAACAGGCCAAGACTGTCCACGCCTTTTTAAAATAGCTTTTAACAGCTTTCCAATAGCACGCTTATCATTTTGCAGGACAGGCATTTAGGAGAGATGTCTAATGTCCTATGTTTGGCAGATTACAAAGTGAAAACATTTTAGGGGTAAATTGGAAGACTTTCCTTGCAACAGAAGGAAAAGGTTGGATCAGCTCAGAGGCCTGGCATCATGTGAGAGAGGCAGCCAAGTACAGGCATTTATCTGGGGGGCATCTGAGGCAGGTGCAAGCTAAACACTCACCATCTTCACTGAATACGGGCACTGAGAGCAGGTATTGTAAGACCTTCCGGTCCCGCTCGAACGGGCACTCCACTTGTTTCCATGTCATAAATTCACTCACTTGTTTGGCCAGTTCCCAAAATTTCTGAAAGAGAATTAAAGGATTGTAAGGGTGACGGTCAAGAATTATCGGGTTTCGGGACACAATTCCGTTTGATAAGCACCCAGTTTGGGAACTTCAGAATCATCTTCTCATCTTCATTTAATAAGCATTGTGTTTGCTAGCTAGGGAATGGAAGATCACTCACAGGCCCACAAGCAACAGTGCTGCCGGGAGGTGGGGGGTTGGGGGGGCTGGGGGAGTGGGGGGGGCGGCCGCTATGCTACTTGGTGCTCTCAGTTTCTTATAGACAGCAGGCCAATAGCGAGTCTGCTCTGACCTGCAGAATCTGCCTTGCCATTAATTAGGCTGGGGCACTGAGAAAAAAAAATCCCCTCTGGCTTTTGTTTTAAGTTTTTAGTTTTTGAGACAGACTCTCCTTATGTCACACTGCTGCCCTGAAATTCTCTATGTAGACCAGACTGTCCTCAAACTTGTGGTAATCCTCCTGCCTCCGCCTCCTGAGTGTGCTACCACGCCTAACCCTTACTGATATTCACATCCTGCTTTGTTCCACTCACCTCAAAGTTAACGTGGCCATTTGGAAGACGGTTGACACAGCCCTCGTTGAGGAAATAAATGTCTTTGATTAGGAGACTGAAGAACGGTATCACAATCTAGAAAGAAAAAGATTCAGGGTTGTCTGGGTAAATAAACATTTAGTCTCTTGTCACAGACAGAAGTGATAAAAGAGCAATGGTAACGTGGATTGCACGGAAGGCCACAGTGAATTATGATGAATTATGATACACTGTTCTGTACGCTCCGCGCTACACACTTCACTGCCTTCCACGGCTTAGCCTAGGATGCAAATGTCACCGACACCTAAGCACAGAAGGGACTAGCACTGCTGGCAAGTGGATAGGTCAATACTTTCTGCTCAAATTTTCCTATATTCTTCAATGTTTACTTTAGGTGCTGGAATGGAAGCACCTAAAAGAACTCTATTCATTTAGGGACCCCTTAATTATAGCAGTCTTAAAGGCACATGACCCATCTTCTTCCTATGCTCCGTATTACCCCATCATTAGACATCTACACTTTAGATGACCGGGGCTTTTTTGTTTGGTTGGTTGGTTTTATATTTTCCTCCTGACGCCATTTCTCAAGATGATGTGACAGCTGAAGGTTTTAAGTAGCTGTTACCGTTTTCTGTAGAAGAATCCTGGATGCATGACAGAGCAAGCCTTCACACGCTGCCCTGGAAAAGCCCCTGAGAAGGTCCTTGCACTGTCTGTTGCCAGACAGATGCTCTACAAGTGAGGGGGAGGTGAAAATGTGTGAATTAAAATTAAAGACTTCAAAAGCCAATACGCTTCTGTAATGATACCTTCTTGGCCTGGGTTCTGTAATTTGATGAGGCGGTGCCTCCCTGATTATCCTAGAGTATCAATCTTTACAGGTGTCGGACCCCTCCCGTCTCAATCAGAGATCAAAGTTCCGATACAGTCACTTTTATTTATTTATTTTCTCAAATGCGATGTATTTGAAAAAGTTCTGCACTGTAAATAATGAGTCCAACAGATTCTTTGGGGGAATTCTGAGAACACCAAGATCAGGTCTTTGAAGTCTTCTAAGCTCATGACTCACTTATGAGAAAACAAACTTTTTGGCTCATGCACAAAGGGCAAGCACCAACTCTCTTCTAGAGAGAAATTCATATCTCTTCCCCGAAGTCTTTTTCAAAAAGCCAAAACACCTTTCATTAATTTTGTTTCATTGATCCTTGAGAATAATCAAATGTAATCTTCTGCTCCACTAGCACCCGTGGCTTGCTCTTGTCTGCCCAGCACCTGAAGCAACATCAGCAAAGAGTGTATGTTCTTCCTTCTCCCTCTCCTGGTCCCTGCTCTCATCTACACTGACCTTTGCCTCTTTCAAAGAACATTCGTGGGGGCAAGGTGCTGGGCTGTGGACTCCATCCCACATCAGTTTAAGAACTGGCTTGACAGCTGACTGGTAGTAAAAGCTAGGGGCTGGCAAAAATATAAGGATTTTGTTTGTGCTTTGTTTTGCTTTAAATGTATGTGCTGTTATTCTTGGTATGGCCTTGGAGACGCATACCTTACATTTTTGAGTGTCTGGCACGGGGCATCGAAAGAATAATACTTCAGGCGACATGAAAAATGTGAAACAGAATTGACAGTGGCCACAGAGTTTCACTGGAGCGTGGCCATGCTCATTGATCCAGACACTGGTTGGGTCTGCTCTCTGCTAGCATCTCTGTGGACACACTTGTAAGACAATAAACACACATCCTGGGACAGCCCCAGGGAAGTGGGGACGCAATGAAAATCAAGATGTGGTAGTTTACAGTGCAATGGCTTCTAAAGGAGAAGCTTCTGTGTTGTCCCAGTCCTTGGGGCTATGCTGTGGGCTTCATTTACTGTCTTGTAGACTTAAGCCTGTGTTCACGTCATGGCCATTAAATCGTGGGAGGCAGAAGGATTCCTTCTGGGAGTTTTGTATTCAGTGTCCCTACAAGATGCTCAACTACTGAGTCATTCTTCCAGGAACACAGAAACATGGCCAGCACTTGGCTGCTCTATTTCTCATGCTCATGACAAGAAGAGAAGCTCAGACTTTAACCCCTCGATCACTCCTGAGAGTGCCCATCAGCTTTACACAAGGAACTGAATGGTGCAGAATATAAGAACTCAAGGGCTTTGTGAGATAAGTAAAGGGAATATGTCTTGTTTCTATTAGGTCTTGCCACTATCATTAGTGGGAAAACTAAGTAGCTATATATACACATATATATTACATACATATATATTATATAGCCATATATATAATAATATATGCATATATATACATATATATTCTATAGCCATATACAAACTAATATGTATATGTCCATAAATACATACATATTGTATAACCATATATATGCTAGTATATGTGCATATATAAATATATATTATATAGCCACATATTCAATAACCATATATAAAATAATATATATGTATATTATATATACTATCATGTTGAATCATGTATTCCTCCTGGCTGGCCCTCAAAATCACTATGTAGTCAAAGATAACCTTAGACTTCTTTAATTCTCCTGAGTGCTGGGACTTCGGGCATGTACTGCCGCATGTGGTTCTACGGAGAGCTGGGGACTGAACTCCACTCTTTTTGTGCATCCTAGGCAAAGACTCCACCAACTGAGCTACGACACAAATTTCCCCTTTAAAAATATTCTGAACACTGGGGCTGGCCAGATGGCTCGGCAGTTAAGAGCACTAACTACTCTTCCAGAGGTCCTGAGTTCAATTTCCAGCACCCACATAGTGACTCACACCATCTATAATGGTATCTGATGCCTTGTTCTGACATCCAGGCATGCGTGCAGCCAGAGTAATATATATTCTGAATTCATTTAGGCTTGATAATCCTAGCTACTAAAGCTGAAGGCCTGCCTGGGCTACTTGATGAATTCTTTAAAAACAAACCAGTGCAAACCGATGAAATGTCGGCTGGGATATTTTTGAGATGAATGCCAGAGAGCTTGTCTGGTAGGCATAAAAGATCCAGGTTCAACCCCCAGTACTGTAAGGGTGAACTGCTGCTAATTCAGAATCAGCCTTCGTTCTTTAAGGCATCATCAACTCCGTGTCTAGAAATCGATGCTAATGAGGAGGACCAAGTTTGCAGAAACACGGATAGGATAGGGAAGGGACTGGAAACCAAGTAATCATATGAGAGACGCATGGTTAAAACCGAGAGACTCGGAGTACCCACAGGGAGGGGAACTATTTAGAGAGCACTTAAGGGCTCCTGCACGGAAGACAGATTTGATTGCACCATAATAGGTACCTGGAAATGCACAGCTCTGACCACAGAAACTTGAGATTGGGAAAGGATCAAAGACCACATTTGAGAGGTACTGCCAAGGAGACTGTAAAACGGGCAGTTACTTTGGAATAAAGAAAGTACTCCCTCAGCTCAAAATGAGGAAAATAATCTCATTTTTAAAATAACAGGCTAGATCTGGCCAGACATGCTTTTATTTCTTATCTTTTGAGGCCAGTTATGAAAAGGGAACGGTACACTTCTTCAGATGGTTGTAATTACGGTGGTTCCACCAGCTACAGGCACAGCCTATAAATTTATATAGAACGCCCTTTTACAAATAATGCAAGATGAAATGACTAAGTGACATAAGGTGTAAATAATTAGGTTTGTTTTCCTTTCTGGGGACAGCTGCTAAAGTTGCACAAGTGACGGTGATGTCTCTTGGTGGCTGCTGTCAGAGCCCTCTGCCATACAGGACTCCACAGCTGCCTCCCTCCCTCACCGAGGGCCATGTGGAGTCTGGTGACCACCACAGGGAGATGGGGGGTGGTCTCACACTTCCCTGCCCTGCCAGCTCAGGGTGTCCTCCATCATCACTAGGGAGCGTAACCCACTTCAGAATGGCTCTTTTCAGCAAAATATAAATGCAAGCGCACGGCCAGGCATCCAACCGGAGGTTTCCCCGATTAAAAGTCAAAGTGAATGCATCTGCGATGTTTCTTGGATGTCAGGATGTCACGGGAGCTGGAACTTGAGTTGGGTTGGTAGAAATGTCAGATCTTTAAAAGGAGTTTTTGTCTTAGCTCATTAGTCCTGATGACTGTGTGGGGAAAGTGACTTAGAAGTCAGGGAATATTTTTCTCCTGTTTCTTCAAGCTTGTTGAAAATACTGTTTAACACGGGAGGGGGGGGCGCAGAATTTAAAAGTTGATAGCCACCACTTAGAAATCAGCATTAGCGGTTGGAGAAATGGCTCAGCAGTGAAGAGGACTAGCTGCTCTTCCAGAGGGCCCACCGATCAATTCCCAGCACCCACATGGCAGCTCACAACTGTCTGTAGCTCCAGTTCCAGGGGATCTGACACCCTCACACAGACATACATGCAGGCAAACCGCCAGTGCACATAAAGTAAAAATGAATACATCTTAAAAAGAAAAAAGGCTGCATTAACTGTCATCGTAGCCGAACATTACCTCTCAAACACCATGAAAGACAATCTGCCCTTCCTCTGAGAGGAACTGAGACAGAAATGTGTCTCAGAGTCCAGAACTCGTGGTACAACGAGTGGGGGAGAGAGGACCGGATCATTAAATTTTTTTAGACACTGCCCCTATATTTTTCGAGCCACCTACATATCCAATTAGTCACAGCAGGCCTAATGCCATGGCAACTAACCTACTTTCTGAGAATAGACGGCTTGACTGTGGGAGGTAAGCTAATTCTTTTGAAAGAAAGGTTACATTAAGGGAACCACCTTCTGCAGAGCTTAAATGTCTTTTTCCCATTAAACCAAATTGCTCTCTAATGCTATTAGTCACCTTATCATATGACTTAACTAACTGCCTAAAGCCCAACCAACACGCACTACAGAACACATCAGAAATGGAATAATACAAATAACGTAATGTACAAATGCACAGTTCTACCCCACGCCACTTCTCTTTGTCCATTGTCCAAGCTCCTCTTCCTCATGGCCTACTCCTCCCGAGGGATAAGGTAAGTGAACCTCTCTTAGGGCTGAGCAGGTAAATGCAACGCCAGGTAGTAGTTTACATCTGGACAAGTCTATAACAAGCAACGCTTCCCGCAGCTCACCTTCTCTCTGCTACTGTGAGCAGTTAGGGACCTTTGTGCTGCCCCTCGGAGAGCTGTTCTGTAGTTGTAGAAATTGCTGGATGGATCCATCTGATGCTGTGGAAAGAGAACATCATTACCATTCACCTCTCAACTTCCAAGATCATGCAAAGTCACAGTAAGTAAGAGAACTCGTTAGAAGTGCAATTTATCCATCACACACACACACACAAACACACACACACACACATACAACAACAACAACAACAACAACAACAGCAGCAGCAACAACAGCAACAACACAAGTGTTTTCCTTCCTGAGGTTGGGTTTATTTTTAGAAGCTTATGTGAAATTTGATGATGCCAAACCCAAATCAAATACGTTTAAGCTAGTTGTTGAGATCAGAACTATTAAAATCAGTGTGAGAGATCCAAACCCTGGCATTGGAAGTTTCTAGTGCCACTTGATGGTCAGTGGGCCAGATCACAGGTAACACCTGGAGAGAGCTTGCTCTCTGCAGTTCTAGCATCACTCATAAACCATGAAAACATGCCATGGTTGTTTAAAGAAGTTTACTAGAGAAGTCAAATAAAAGGACATATACTTGATGGTAATTTCCACTTTAGGCAATTAATTTGGGTGAAAGAATGTTTATTATTTCCAGTGAGTTGAGATGGTCAACATTAACACACCAAGGTAACAAGAAAGCTAACACTCCAAACACACACACACACACACACACACACACACACACACACAGAGAGAGAGAGAGAGAGAGAGAGAGAGAGAGAGACACACACAGGGAGAGAGAGAGAGAGACAGAGAGACACACACACAACACACACAGAGACAGAGACAGAAAGAGACAGAGAGAGAGAGAGACAGAGAGACACACACACACAGAGGGGAGAGAGAGAGAGAGAGAGAGAGAGAGAGAGAGAGAGAGAGAGAGACACACACAGGGAGAGAGAGAGAGAGACAGAGAGACACACACACAACACACACAGAGACAGAGACAGAAAGAGACAGAGAGAGAGACAGAGAAAGAGAGAGAGAGAGACAGAGACATACACACACAAGACACATACAGACACAACACACATACACAGAGACACACAGAAATGTATAACCTCAGAGTTATAAGGGAATAGCTGTTTCAGTTAACCAACTTTGCTCAAATAGTGGTGAATGAATATTCTAAGGAGATAAAGACACTGTATGGTAGTACAAAAGACAAACTGGGAAGCAGACCTTTCTCTATGGTCCAGGACCCCAGTTCTATTTTGGTATATAAAACTGCGTGACTCAGAAGTCAGCATTTCCCCCATCAGTTACTCCAAAACCTCTATAAAAGGACCAGCTCCAAACCGACTTTATTCTGCCCTCTCTGGTCTGCACCCCTTTCCTACCTCTGGGTCCGAAAGCCTTTTCATTTGATGGCACTCTGATGGATGGAGAAGCAGCATCATTTGGCTGAATCCCATCATTCACTTGCCTTGCTTTCCATCCCAGGCTGCCCTAACACTCAGCCTCCCGAGTGCAGGTACCACAGGCATGCTCTATACACGCAACACCAAGTCATCCCTTTCACATACCTCAAGAATGTCAAACTTTGCAGTCTTCACTTTGGCCCATGTTTTCTTAAGTCGCGAGACCGGGCTCATATTCATACCAGCTTCCCGTTTAAAAGGGGCGTGAGGGGAGGAGAATGGAAAACAGAGACGTAAGAAGTCATTGTAGCTTGTACTCCCATAATGTGTATGTAATTAAGCAACTGCAACTGAGTCCTCCAATGGCAGTAACAGCCTCCAATTTTACATTTCTTTGCTAGCTTCTCCTCAGCTCAGAAGCAGCGCAGCTGTGAACGGGCTAAGCACATTTCTTGGGGAATGTAGGTCATACTGGAGGACCGTGACCCTGCCATGTTGTAGCATGCGAGCAGCCAGGGTAACTACACAAACACATGATCATGACTGCGGTCCTTCAACACTGTACTTATAGATGCTGACGTTTGTATGGTGAGGGTTTTCTGAGGCAGGGACTCGTGTAGTTCAGACTGGTTTGGGTTTTTCTCCAGAATTAAGACTGGAATTCCAGCCCCTCCTGTTTCAGTCTCTCGGGTGTTAGGAGGAAAGGTATAAGACTCTGCATCTTATGCTAAAGTTTGAGTTTATGTTATATTCACATTGGAAATTCTTTTTTTTTTAATTACTTTCAATCACTTCAAAATTTAGAACTCTAGCTCACTGGCCATTATAAAACAAAAAGGGACAGTTGGTGACTGGGCTCCAGCTTGTTATTTGCTGACCTGTTTCCTGTCACCTAACCTGTCATGCATGGTTTCCATATAGTTCCTCACATACCCACTATACATTCCTTCAAGAATAAGCTAAGTTCTAGGCTGGGGAATTTTCCCAATGTTGTCTGGCTGCCCCAGTAGCAGAGATCATACCAATGTGGCTCCACAGGCCATACCTGTCCCATGATGCCAAACTACCTGTCCCATTGATAACCTATATCCTATAGCTACTTGGCACCACACAGCAGAGGAAAAGGAGTCTACGTGGACCCAAATGAGTACACGTATTCATCTCCTGCCACCAATATTTCTATGTTTAATAACTTTAGGAGATTTCTAATTGAGGCAAGACACAGACACAGATCTTAAATTTTCAATGAGATGAATTTGATAGGTGTATGAGGTCATAAGTCTCCATTCCAATCAAGTTATAACCGAACTTTCCACCACTTGGAAAGCTCCTTTCCACCCACTTATGGTCAGTTTCCACCTCCTCCAGAAATGGCAACAGTGGTCAAGGGTCACCTATCACCAGACATTAGCTGGCCTTGTCTAGCCTAGACTGTACATGAGTGGGATCCCACTGCACATGCCTTGTCATGCCTGACCTGGTAAAGGCTCAGCACAACGATTGTGAAACACACCCAGCTTAGCTATGTTTCAGTGATTCATCTTTACTGCTCCAGAGTTTTTATCGTAGGACTACGCCATGGTTTGTTCAGTCATTTACTTGCAAATGGGCATTTGGGCTCTTTCCAAGCTGGGGCTATTAGGGATAAAGCCTCATTTATAATTCTAGCACAAATCTTTCTGTAGGCGTGCTCACTTGTTATGGGACAAATACGTTGGCGTTGGAACTTCTAGATTACAGGGTAGGTTTTTGATTAGCTTTATAAGAAGCTGCCAGTTGCTAAAGCCATAAAACTATTCAAACTCCCTCTATTCCTGTATAACGCATTCCACGTACCCCATTACTCTGGACAATATTTGATGCAACCAGTTGTGATTAAGTTATCTTGGTGTATGAGATGGTTCTTTGCATTTCTGATGATCCCTTTATACACTTACTATCCCCTGCTTACTTATCCAGTGCAATTGTACGGTTCTGTAAGGGTCATGGATACAAGCTCTTGGTTGGCTATATGTTAATAACTTCTTCCATACTATGGCTTGCCTTGGCACTTTCTGATTGTTAGACGAAGAACACTAAGCCATCCTCTATCCCTGAAGACCCCTGTGCTTAGATGCCCACTCTAGCCACTATTTCTATGGAGTCAAACAGTCAGTATTTCAATGGGGGAAAAGAAAGGCAGATGATAAAAGACAAAAATAGAAAAAAGGAATGTAGTGAAGAGATTTATCAGGATAAATATTAATAAACTAAATTGAGAAGATTCTCTAGCTTCAAAGTGACCCAAGTCTTCCTTTTCTTTTACACAAATATTTCCTGCATGCCTGAAAGTGTATAAATGGCTACTGAGTATTAAGACGGAGCCACAAAGATTTGTTTCTATCCGTACTAATAAAATGAACAGAAAGGAACACTGTACTGGCTGGTTTTGTGTCAACTTGACACAGGCTGGAGTTATCACAGAGAAAGGAGCTTCA
>NC_034602.1:87659320-87683348 GCF_900095145.1 Mus pahari
ATAAGAGAGCAGGCTGAGCAAGCCAGGGGAAGCAAGTCAGTAAAGAACATCCCTCCATGGCCTTGGCATCAGCTCCTGCTCCCTGACCTGCTTGAGTTCCAGTCCTGACTTCTTTCAGTGATGAACAGCAATGTGGAAGTGTAAGCTGAATAAATCCTTTCCTCCCCAACTGGCTTCTTGGTCATGATGTTTTGTCCAGGAATAGAAACCCTGACTAAGACAAACACAGTGTCAGTCATTAAAGCCTTCACGATCCTCTGGAAGGACCTGGAAGCAAGACTGCAATCAGAAGCTGATTTTATCTCAGAAGCACGGGCAAGAGAAGAGCTTGGTTTCTTAGGCCATCCTCACGAGATGGTGAGATTTCATCCCAGGTCAGGCCATTTCCATAATGCGTGGCATACACGCTGCCCAAATACCTCTAGAAACCTTGTATTTAGACAAGTGTTTCCGTTCTAGCTTTTACAGATGGATATTTAAGTGAGCATAAATGAACTAAAGACATTCAATGAATTCAAGCTTAAGAAGGAAAGACTGTATGAACTTGGCACTAGTTTGGGTCCATAAAGCATTCTGAACATTTTATAATAACTCTGGATTAAAGAGAGTACAGTTTTCGGGAAAGACAAATTTTCAGTGGATACAATTTGCAAGCCCCATAAGACTAGTGTATATACACACACACACACACACACACACACACACATACACAAATACTCACAGATGATTGCCATCAAAGAATTGAAGTTTCCAATGTTGAAACATTCTCGAGCCACATCAATGAAATACTCAATCATCCTTGCTCGGTGTTTCTTCTTCACAGGCTGTAAGGACAACGAACATGAGCAGATAGGAACCCAACACCCAGGCCCAACAGATAGAAGGTAAAGCAGGAAAACTGGATTTGAAGAAGAAAAACAAAATGTGTCGTCTCACCATGCAGATTTCTGTTGCAACTAAGTAGCTTAGACGGTTAAACCATTCTACGTAAGCTTCCAAGTTCCGTGTTTTCTTCCGTTCGCTGTAGCAACTCTACAGTGGAAGCAACGTGGACAGATAAGTCTGTGAATACGCATGGATGTGCTTGCAAAAGAGTCCTTCCTTCCCTCCCAAGAAATGATGTTACTCTGAAATGATGTTACCCTGGGCGGCACGTGCCCTCAGACCCTCGATTCCAAAGAAGGGTCTGCTGGTTACTTTTAACTGTCCACTTGACAGTCTACGTGACAAGCTAGAATCCCGTGGGAAGAGCGAGTCTGTGGGAGACTGTCTTAACTATTAATGGATGTAGGAAGGCCCAGCCCCTTGAGGGCAGCAGCACCATTTCTTCTAGGCGGGAGAACTGAACAGCACAGCATAGAAGCACGTATGTGAACAGGCCTGGCTGCACTTGTTTCTCGCTGCTCCTTTCCCCCCTTTAAAGGTTAAAGTTTTATTTCTGAGGAACTTGCCATTTTTAGAGTAAGCTACATAAGAAAGCCAAAAATGCTCTCCCCACACACCTTAGGAGTAAAGCAGGGCATAAAAGTCCCCTTAAACCCTTGCCTGTTTCTCTCTGCTCTTGACGGGGATGTGACTAGCTACTTGGGTTCCGACCTTGACTTCCCCTCTATGGTGGCCCAGAATCTGGAATTGTGAGCCAAACAAGCTCTTTCTCCCTGAACTCTTTATTATCAGGGTATTTTATCACAGCAACAGAAATGCAGTTGGGGCGGGGCTTCATCCTCCAGCAACCTTGGGCTGCCCATACCAACTGCTATCAACACAGCAAGGAGAGGGAATTCAGAATTTTGGAGCACCATTTACCCGAAGATAAATGGAAATCTACACCATCGTGCTCTTGAGTGGGGTGAATGCCACACTGTTCAAAAGCATCCGTCCATCTTATCGTGGAGTTCAAGGCCAAGCTTGGGGAGGTTCATTAATCCTCTTTCCTTCCTTTCAGAAGACACAAACAGAACAGTCCACTAGCCTCCTATTGAAAAACAGTCCTCACTTCCCATACTCAGAGAAGCTGGTCCAAGGCAGGAAACAGCTGTTGGCTTGTCTCCCAGAGAGACTGCATCGGTAGATACACCAGCTGCAGATAGCTTAACAGCTCAAAGTGCTTCTCGAGGTCACTCTAGAGCGGGGGAAATGTGCTCATGTGTTCATGAAATGTATAGTGTATGTCCAGTACCATGGTCTTTACATGGGTGCAGATTCACTTCCAGAAAGGGGCCAGAGCACCAGGAGCTTTTCAAAGGCAGAGAGGCAGGCTTGGTGCACATCCTGCTTCTTTAACTCTGCTGCTGAACCACGGGCAGACCGTTCTCTCTGATTCTCTCTCTGGCTTTAATCTGCTAAAACCATTAGGCTCTTATCGTCTTCTCTCACAACACCGTGTCTGCTCGCCAGGAAGGGCTTATTAAATTCCCCAATAAGGAGGAAGCGATGGAGTAGGGCCATTGTACAGGCACTCATAGACCCAGCCCAAAACCAACTCCAGTGAATCACCAAACAGCTAATGAAAAGCGCGAAGACAAACAACTCGGTCCTGATTACCTTATCGTTGTCCAAAGGGTCCTTCTGCACGAAGGCCTGAACAAACTCTTCCGGGCCAATGTAATTGAGTCTCTCCTGGGACAAAAGCAGACGATATCAAAGAAAATGAGAAGAAAACAGATGCCCACTCCCCTCTATTAATTTTGACGCTACCCTGCGTTTCTCAAACCAGGTTATAAAATGAGCTTTTAACCCTGAATCCTTTCATCGGCTTCAAGATGTGAAGAGAGGCAATTCTCTCCTTAGGTCAATGTTTCCTAAGACAGTTGAAGCATGAAGGAACTAGTAAGACAATAACAGGAAACTAATTAGAGGCAGAATGAAGATAAAGAGGGCCAGTAAACTCCGCTTCTACATCTTGTTTAGAGTGTGTTTATGAGTAAGTTCCCAAGACGTCGGAACATCCATATTCAAATGCCCACACAAAAGACGCTCTGGCTGCGCTGTGGATGTTTCCCCTTTTGAGTTATTCTGACCCATATTACTATCACCCGACAGTCTGGTTGCCGAAGCGAACCGTCTGTGGCTGCAAAGGGCAAAGAAGAACAGTGCCTCACCAGCTCGATGTGGGTCAGCTGCTGGGCCAACGTGTAAGGGTCGCTGCAGACGGTCATGATGTCCCGCTGTATGGACTGGGGCTTGGTCTTCAGAACCGTGAGCCGGTCTGTGGCTGTGGAGCTGAGTTTGGCCAGGACTTCCTCATACTGGCTGAGGGCGGCGAGCTTTCGGATCAGACACTGCATCATCTGCTGGACGTTCTTCCGGTACGTCTGCTAGGAAGCGAGGGAAGGGTGGTGTCCTTGCCCCGAGTACTCTTCTCCAGCACTGCGAGGCCTCAGATACCCTGTCTTCAAATGCTCTGAGCTCTAGCAGCTAAAATCCTAGGTTTATGGGCTTGTTCTCTAGGGTTGCTTTTGAAGATAGAATTCAGGCCGGGCCTCGAAAACACCTCAGAAACTTCAGATTGGCTATGGAGGTGATCCAGCGTAATGAATACTACATACGGCTGAGCATGCTCTAGTGAAACTGTCCCTGTTCACTTACGTTAGACTAAGCCACAGGGATCTAAAGGTGGAGCATCATCTCCCCATGTTTGTAGGGTCACCTACGTGGCTTCTCCATGCCTATAGTTTCCAGCCTTGTTTTGCCAAGTGCACAGCAGCTACGAAGCAACAATGCACCATTGCTGTTCACTACACCTTCCTGATCTTTCCCATCTACTGTGGAATTCAGTATTCACTCCTGTCGTCTGACCTCTTTTGACTCATGTCCATTGATGTTCACTGCCACTCTCTCACAGGGCAGCTCTCCCCACACTGCTACCACCAGATGCCACCTGATGACTGCACCATACTATACTCATGACTCGTAGGAGACGTAGGTTACAAAGGTATTTTATGTATTATAGGTAAATGTCGACCGCTTGCCTCTAAAACACTCTTTGAAGCAAAGTAATGACTTCCCAGTCAACCCACCCTTCCGTCCTTCCGTCCTTCCTTCCTTCCTTCCTTCCTTCCTTCCTTCCTTCCTTCCTTCCTTCCTTCCTTCCTTCCTTTGTTGCGTATACTTATTTGATATGGAGTTATTCTGGTCTTTCTTTTCTAGCCTCCAACTGCTAACAGCCAACCATCCTTCGAGGTAAATTATGGTGCTCATGTTGGCAAGAGCCGTGCAGACTGACTCAATGCCAGCTGGGCACTTAGGCGGACAGCCCCACAGGAGGACAGACCCAGGGAGTCTACAGATGAGGGCAAGCCTATGCTTACGCCTCAATGGCATTTTAAAAGGTGCCCAGTAGCATCTGCCAAGATTTGACATTTGAAAATTGTAAGCCTAAAAGATATTTTTTTTTTCTAATTTGATACCAGCCAGAGATACATGAGACCCAGTCTCAAACAAATAAACAAACAACAACTCCCAGGGAAAAAGCAAAAACAAACAAACAAAACTGCAAACAATCTAGCTCCCACTGAGGATTAAGGCTGGAGGTTGCTACTTATTTGGTAATGAATTTATCACTCAAAGAAAAATGTGTCTTTCCTTGGCATCCAAACCAGTCAAAAGTAAGTAATGTGCTACATTATACCCAGCCCAACCTCGCCTTCTCTAGGAACACTGAGTACAGCAGAACTAACTTGTGATGTGTCTCTGGTCTTCTCTACCAGATGTCCTTATAAATGCCTACATGCGTGTTCCTACTGCTTCTTAAAGCTATGCAACAGTTCCCAATATATGACTCCCCTTGAGACACTTTAGCTACGTCACGTGCCACCCTGAGTAGAAAACATGTTACATTTTTCAGTCATTACAACTTATTTACAGGGGCTGGAGAGATGGTTCAGTGGTTAGAGATCTTCCAGAGGACCCGGGTTCGATTCCTAGCACCTACATGGAGCCTCCACCACTGTCTGTAGCTCCAGCTCCAGGGGTTCCCAACATCATCACACAGATCACAGGAAAGCCAAATACCAACACGCATAAACCAACAACAACAAAAACTAGTTACAAGAGTAAGCCAAAACTGTCCTTACGAACATAAAAAAGCATATTTTGGTGTAGATAAGGGACATCTTGGTCCATTTTTTTTCTGAGAAAAGTCAAAAAGTTTCTAAAGACAGAACAAAAGAAAACTGAATTCTCTAAGCCCACTGTTCCTACAGGTGAGCACACCCATGCATAAGTAAATCTGAGCCAAGGAGCAACGTACACACAAAGCTGGCATCACTCAGTGCTGTTCACAGGATGGGGCTGGCATATTTACTGTGTGTCAATGTTCTTACTCAATAGTCAGAACAGATTCCTGCACTACTTGATTTATTGTAAATGAAGCAAAAGCCAGCCCAGTGCTCTTTCTTGGATACTAAATGTAAGGAACATGTGTAGAAAAGTTCCTTTCCACTTGGAAAAGCAAAACACTCGTCTTTAAAATATGCGTTATTTTACATCCCACATGAGATATTCGACATCTCATGCCTCACCTCTCTCGACCTTCTCAGGGTCCCTAATACAAGAGACTTTTGGTGGGAATGGCCACTTTTCTACTGGTCATCACCTGAAGGTCCCAGCAAAACACAAACAAACAAAACCAAAAGACTCAGTGGGCTGAGCAGGATGGGCTCAGTGGGCTGAGCAGGATGGCCTGCAGCTTGGGGCAGGCTTCTGACTAAGCTAGGATGAGGCCCAGTCTGCGCAGCACACTGAAGATCTACCTCAGATGATTCTGGCAGGCAACAATGGGTAGGAAGCAGAACTCTCCTAAAAGTCTTATCAGGTGAAAGATTTGTGTTCTCTGTTGAAAAAATGTCTTCTTTGGAAAGAGGGTGGGGGAACTGCAAGTCACAGTGAGCAAAAACCAACAGCAAGATGTAACACAACGGAAGTATTGAATTGGTGTGTGGAGGGAGAGGGAGGGAGGGAGAGGGTACTGTGACCCTTTTCAAAGCTTCCTGCTTTCGTCTGATTCCGTTTGAAAAATCAGGTCCTGTGAAGTTAGGCATGCCTCCTCACTGAGTCATGAATTGCTAAATATGTACTTATTCTTCTTTATAACTTCAGTTGCCAGCAACAGTAATTACCTGGCAAATAAAGGCTGAAGTCCTTATTACAAAGGCCAGTCCCTTAAGGAAGGGAAATTGCATGCTGCCCACTCAGGTCGTTTGTCATGAAATTCAATCATTAGTTTTATTTTGTGTTTCTTTCAGGTGAGTCCTAATAAAACCACTTCATCTGGGGCAAATCCACAGGGGAGAAGCATATTAAGTCACATTATGTGGAACTGTCCTAGCAGATCCTACAGAACCTGACTAAATTATACACAGGGCACACCTGGGCTTACTGATTGCCAAAAAGAAAAAAAAATCCCCTGAAGTCAGAGGCAAGAAGCAACAGGTCCCAATTCAAACTCAGGATTCTTCAACTGGAAGGAATAATGTTTCCCCATTCTCATAATCGACTTGCTTGTTTGTTCAGTCATCTGTCCATCCATCCATCTGTCCATCCATCCATCCACCATCCATCCATCCACTATCCATCCATCATCCATCCCTCCATCCCTCCATCCATCCATCCGTCCATCCCTCCATCCGTCCGTCCATCCATCCATCCATCCACCATCCATCCATCCATCCATCCATCCATCCATCCATCCATCCATCCATCTGTCCATCCATCTATCTATCCATCCATCTGTCCATCCATCCACCATTCATCCACCATTCATCCATCCATCTGTCCATCCATCCACCATTCATCCACCATTCATCCATCCATCCATCCATCTGTCCATCTGTCCATCCATCCATCCATCTGTCCATCCATCCATCCATCCATCCAAATATACTGGGAACCAAGTCCATACCCAGCATTAAATAGGAGTTAAAGAAACCATCATGAACAAAGTGATCATAGACTAGAGTCCAACAGAGCAACAAATAATGAACTACAAGTCCCAGTGTTCCAGGAAACAAAAGGTATAAAAGTCAGGAATGGGAGGGTCTGTGACTTGGAGTCATGGGAGGTGGCTCTGAGAAGAGAAATTTAGGTACTCCGTAGCAGGGAGCCTGCTAAGTGCAGCAAGGGCCTTTAACACATTAGCACGAGGCACTTAGCACCATGACTTATGGAATGAGAAGGGAGTTAGGAATTTAGAGGACTAGCCAGAACACATCCAAATCAAGCAACTGTTATGTGTGGAGCCAATTCCTAAATTCTGGCTAAAAGATGCCAAGAAATGACAGCTATCCTGAGGCCCTGACCAGTGAAGGCAGACACGGCCTCCATGTACCTGCGTTCAGTGTACTCCCCGTAAATCCTGTTTACCTACTAAGGATGTCTGTGCCACACCACTGTCAGAGCCAGCTGACCTCTTCATGCTGTTAACACAAGATGTGTCAACATCATGAGGAGTCGGGGTCAGAGGATATCTGTCCCTTTCCTCTATTCCCCCTAATCCCTGAAGCCACGACTTTGTTGAAAAAGACCAGATCTCAGTAATGAAAAGAACCACCATGGTTTTTATTTCCATTAGAAAGCCCAAAAGCCATCAATTTAGCATTTTCTAATCACTGCATTTTATTTTTAAAATTAATAATAATAATAATAATTATTATTAATAATACAGTCTGGAAGTATAGCTCTGCAGTTAAGAGCTCTGACTGCTCCTTCAGAGGTCCTGACTTCAATTCCCAGCAACCACATGGTGGCTCACAACCATCTGTATGGAATCCACTGCCCTCTTCTGGTGTGTCTGAAGAGAGCAACAGTGTACTCACAGACATAAAATAACTACAATTAATCTTTAAACATAATAATAATAACTAGGCATTCCTTTTGGGGCAAGAAACAAGTTTAGAAGCAATTTCTAGTTCCTATCTCTGAAAAGCATCAGAGAAGACATCAGCGGGCAGCTCCGATAGCTCCGTATAATTGAACCGAACTGAAAAACTGACTGTGACTCAGATCTTAGCCTCAGAGAAGATACAGCCCTGGGATGGCGCTCATCCTTTGGCCAGTTTGTCATAAGCCAAAGCCACTGAGCCAACACCGGCCCTGCCAAGCAGCTGGCAGCTGTCATCCCTAACAGAACGCTTCCAGCAAACTGCACTGTTGGACATTCACCTTTGTAGGTGTCCGTCTGCATCAGTTCATTCTCAGCAGGAAGAACCTAAGATAGGCAAAAGAACAAGCCACAACCAGGGGGGCGTTCGGCGTGGTGTGAGGAAAGAAGCATAAAAGCAGTAACTCTTGGGTTAAAACCAGACGAGAGGGCTAAGTGCTCATAAGAGCTGGTTCTGCCTCCCGCCATGGATCTTAGGATAGAAGAATGGCAGTAAGACACAGTGACATGAGGCGGATCAGGTGTCTTGAGGTGTTATCTCTGCAGCACAGAGCTGAGGGAACCACTTCTCCAGGGAGCTGTCACGGAGGCCCAGCGCATCTCCCCACCACTGGGACATCGCTCACTGCCAGGTGCCTAGTCTATCTCTTTCTAGGCGACAACGTTACATCTGTGCCAAACTTATTCCCAGAAACTTATCTGCCACACGGAAACTACAAAGCTATCCTTGCCCAACAAGCTTCAACACACAAAGTTAGCCCTTCGGGCCTGCTTCAAATAACCTCAACTCTATTGAAGCCAGTTAGCACCTGCCTATCAAAGGCTCAGTTGAGGGAAGTGATATTTATGAAGTATGACCTAAGAGACTTAGAATCTCCACTTATTCTGGGTCCTACCCTTGAAGTAACTTCCGGCACCAGAACCCTTGGATTGCTTCCTGAAGGCTGCCCCCAGCCCCAGGAGTCACCTTTGCTAATTATACAACAGTGCACACTCTCTCTTTTATCGAGGAGAGTTCACGGTAAACACTGTAAAAGGTGTGTTAAGCCTCCTACACGAAATCCCTCCACGGAATGCTTTGTTTTCTGTCTCTCATGTACGTCATCACACTTATGTCTGCCTGGCAAATGTTCTACTGGCACCAGATTTCTAAGTTTTTCACCTAATTCCCAGAATAATTAGTATGTTTCTTTCTCTCCTCTGACTATCTGTAAACAGCTGTATTTCCCTTTTATCTGGAATTTACAAGCCACAGCCATCCGTCCTTGTCAGCTACACTCACACAAACACTGGCTATGTGCTTTCCCCTCCATGGCCTGGACTGTCTGTCTCTGATTACGAGTTATGAATATGCTATTTAGTTGTATCTACCCTAAGTGTGGGTGGACACAGAGATTAATATGCGAGCTGGGTCAAACCTTTGCAGAAGACAGACTGAATGCAATGAAATCAAAACACACCTGACATCCTGAATTAGCACCAGCATCGCCCCCGCGTAACCACACAGAACGGCAGATCACACTCATCTGAAGTGGTCTGGGATAATTATTCCCCACCCGACCCTCCAAAAGGCCAATGTAGGCCATGTAGAGGGCTGTCCAGAGTCAAAACAAGAAAACACTGCCGAGTTCCGTGGCAATCCAGCCCAGGGCCCTCCTAGGCTTCATCTGGAAGCACCAATGGCTTTTCCTAAACTTCGGTGACCAACCTCCTCGCCACTGGCCATCCTGTGCGCCAGGTCCTTAAGGTTCCTCATCATTCTCTCATCCCGGAAGTCATAAGGAAACGTTTCTGTCCACTCTGTCAAGAGCTGAAGGATTTTAGGTGCAATTTTTCTCATCTGGTTCTAGGGAGAAAAGGAAATCTGTGTCAGAGATATACATCACCGTGGTCTGCATTAAATAAACAACCACGTAACTGGTGTCGCTGGCTGATGTCTAGCGCTGCAAACTCTCTGGGGTGGAAGAGGCATCAAGAGCAGTCCACCAAGGTGGGACTGAGGGTCCTCTGTGACTTTTATACTATCCTTTGTACTTTTTATTTTATTTTTATTTTGCAGCCCTGGGAATCTAACTCATAGTCCTATATGCAGGAGGTAAGTAGTCTATCACTGAACCACATCCTGAGCCCTGCGCCATGATCTTCACACCCTTCCCAATTCCATACATGCAGTCGTGGTGCCATATAGGCCCATCAACCTAGGACTGAGTGGGGGACACTTATGGAGATCACAAAACCTAAGTCAGAGCTAGCCGGCCTAATGAAAACAACCATTCAAATGTTGCCTTACCTTATCGCCATCCCCTTCACTCAGTCGCTGGTGCTCAACACAAAGGTGGCAAACCTTAGCCATGAGCTCATATGGATGCATGAATAACCGAGAACTAAGCAGAAAGGTGAAGATGTATGTCCTCTACAGCAAGAGAAAAAAAAAAAAAAAGAGTTGTCACTGTTACAGTCTCTCTGAACTCCATCCCTGAATATTACAACCTTCATCTACATCGAAGTTAGCAGGCTGCAGGTCAGGCTAAACGTCTGCCAATAAGCAGCCTTAGATCCTTTCCCTTAACACACTAAAAATAATGGGGTAAATTCAATGACTGGAATAATCCAGAGGACATTTCCTTATCGGTCATTGGGAGGCACGACATATTCATTTCCCTGTGTAATCAAGAAGAATGAAATTCAGCCCAGAGAGGCAGGACTGCCTTAAATATGTTGCCCATGTGGAATAGGGTTATGTGTCCAGATATCAACTCCTGTTACCAATAAAAAACAAACAAACAAAAGACCACCCTACTCCCACTCAGTCAAGAACTCTCCGGGGGTGTTCAGCGTGTAGACTACCCAGTATTTGCATCACATTCAAAGGCTGACTCGCACATTCTAAGCAGCTCAATGCAGGGCAGTCCCGCACTGTCTCCCAAGGAGCTGGTGGTGAGGCAGCACTGGTTTGTTCTACAGTTCCAGGCTCCCGGTGCAAAGAGGAATTCCACGGATTGTTTGCTTCCCCCAACCCCTCCTCGGGCACCTCTAGTGCTTCATAAACACTTACAGGACTGAACAAGGGATTTCTTTTACTTTTGATAACGAGGTTCCCTGGGTGCGGGCATATGTGAGACTGCTGTGTAATGAATCACACAGAGATAGCTCAGAAAGGGACATTATGGTGAATTACCATTGGCAGGCACATGCTCTCCTTTGCGCAACAAGGTTATTATTGTATTTATGAAAACTAATAAATGTGGTCTCCGGGCATTTTCCGTGAACTCGCTATCAATAACAGCTGCCTAGCAAACACAACCTCTGTGTCCTTCTGAATTCAGACACAGCAGGGAAGGGGAACTCACTTGGCCCAGACAGGAAACCAAGGAATAAATATGTGGTGTTGACCTTTGACCTCTGTCTCCCCTCCCCTAGTTACAATCATGTCATATTACAGGAGCATCCAATCCTCTCTCTGGTGGCATTTCTATTTGCTGAGCAACATGCAGGCACACAGTAAGTCTATGGGCAATGCTCCATTTAGGCTGCCTAAAATGAGGTGGGCAACTGAAAAAGAAACAGACAGGGAGACGCTACCGCTAGCTCATCCAGCCCCAGCCTCAATCGGGTCTTAGAGCTTTCAATAATCCCTGTGTATTTTCTTCTTCAAAAACTTCTTAGCAACCTAGATAACTGCACAGTAAAGGCTGCGCCCCTGCATCGCCTGCTGCAGTTTCTAATCCATACAGCTGAGGAAGAGCAATACCTACATCAGGGTAGTAATCCACATTGGGTACTAAGTGTTGGATAAGTGCTTCCAGAGACCCAGAAAGGAGGTTGTTGTCATGGTAGTACAAGCCTCCACAGCTGTCCTCTGCAGACTGGTAGAGGTTTCGGTTGTAACCACTGCTGTCAAACATTGCTGAGAAGGGAGGGGTCTGAGGCATACTTTCCTAAGAGGAATAAAAAAACCAAGAGAACACGATGATCAGTGACATGCGGTATGAAGAGGTAAGATTCCATCAGTCATTCTTATAACGGAAGACAGTCAAGGCGAGAAAAGAGCTATGACACACCGTCAGAAGCATGAGGAGCCAAACTGCTCTGAGTTCCACACACACATGCAGACGTTCAACCAAATATGATGAAACGCCTAGATCGAGGCCTGATCCACATGGGGCCATTTTCCCCTCATGTCTTTACGGTCACTCTTGAACAGGCGTAGAGGAACCAGACTCCAGCTGCGTCAAGTGTCAAGACTTGAGGCTCCCCATCTTTACTAGAACGTCAAACCAGTACTCGACCTTTGCACCTCTCATCAAATCTGGGGTTGGGGGTGATGTGTGTATCATGTTCAAAGCTTCTTCTGACTTTGAGGGGACACTTTATGTTTAAGAACAACGAGTACTGCCCAGCCTAGATAAGTTGCTCTTACCAGTCGGTGTGTTTCGTCAGTCACAAAGCCCCTGTCAGACACTGCTCAATGCAGGCTAGAAGCCATTAAGTTATTACTTGGATTTCAGGGGACATAGGTCAGGGCCTGTGAGGGGACTCAGGTTTCTGGCTGTGAGTCTGGACAATGGAGGCATTCAGGACTTGTGGAACCAGGGGGTCCAGAGCTGAAGGAAAGCCAAATGCTGTGCCCAGGATAGTCATGGGGCTCAGGACTGACTGGGAGCAACTTGTGGAGGGTGCAAGGGGACACAATCTGGGCTAATCCTTCTTTTCAAGATGCTGAAAGGAATTTGCATCCCAACGAGGGGGTGGAGCTCAGTCCTCCCACAGCATCTGTCCCACCTAGGCATGTGGGGGATGAGCTAGAAGCCTCATAACCTGGTGGGGAGCATGGGGTTGAGTAGGTGACACCCAAGGAATGGGATGTTGGGAAAAGGCTTTATTATAAAGCCAATGTGGCAAATGAAAATAGCATCTAGGAAAAACAAGAATCAAGAATGATACAGAGATACAAAGTGCTGGGCGTGGTGGCACACGCCTTTAACCTGAGCACTCTGAAGGCAGAAGCAGGCAGGTCTCTGCGAGTTCAAGGCCAGCCTGGTCTACAGAGTGAGTTCCAGGGTATCCAGAACTATGTAGATAGATCTTGCCTCAAAGAGAAAGACAGGAAGATAGAGAGAAAAAAGCTTCATGATGTGACCTTGTCCCCGGTCAAAACCAAACAGTTTGGTGTCCTAGAACACCTTTCAATGGTGGCAGCCACACAGACCGGAGCCTTTTCTATCCAGAACCATGAAGTTTCTTTGATATTTCTTTCACTTGTTACTGAAATGAATCTATTCAAGTGTCTCTGGGAGATGGTTAACCAGGACTTGAAAACTCCAGAAAATCGAAAAACGATAACCATTCAAAGGGGCCAGAGAAACCGTCTGTTTCAAGGGATAGAAACTAGATTTCCTTTCAAACTGCAATCAGTTAGAAGTAGTCATCTAGGAGATCAAGGGCGAGCCTGGAGGATCTGGAGCCCGAGGGATTACGACCGAGGGAAGATGCTCATAGAATATGCCATTTGCTCTCACAGTCCCATCCAAACTCCTGTTTCTATGGATGTGATCTAGGACTCAACAAGGTGAACTCAAGTGACCTTGACCCCACCCAGAAGCCAGTGCAGAGAGAGAATTCCCAAAAGCTCCATAGAAAACAAAACTGGTAGAAATGGGAAGAAAGTGATTGTTGACAACCACTCCACTGGCACGTGTCAAAGCAGAATAAACTGGTTCGGCTGACAGTTATTCAAACAGCATATGAAATATGCTTATATAGCCTTATATGGTGGGTACACCCAGGGAATCAATGAAATACAGAGAGACTTTCTTGTATTTAACTTTACAGATTGCCAACAAAAGGAAATACACACACACACACACACACACACACACACACACATACACACACAGTACCTCATGTCCACCAGGCACCAGACAACTGCCAGCTAGCCTGAGAGACGAACTGTGGCACATAAACACAAAACCAGCTGAGTGGTACAGAACGGACTCCTTGGAAACTTGAGTTCATGCACCTAAGAAGATGAGTGGCGCAGTTTGTTTCCTCAAGCATTGTCAGTACTTGTGGTCTACATCAACAGCTGGTGTTTGGTCACCAACGCCCAGACTTCACATCTGGGTCTTTAGTTGTATTTGCTTCAGTTCTGGAATTGAAGACTGAGGGCCAGATGATAAAATGAGATTGTCTCTTGCTAAGAAAATAAATTCCACATCCAAAGGACGAGACATGAGGGTCATCGGAGACTTATGGATGCCCAGGCTCCGCTATCTCCAGGGACGCGTGCCAGTGACTCCTCCGGGCAGATCCAGGCAAAGGCAGGCTGCTCACACCTCTGGCTCCGGTCATCTTTCTACCTCATGGCAGGTCTGGTTCCTCCTCAGCAGCCACCATCCTTCCTTACAGTTCTCATGACTCAGGGAGGGTGGGGAGAGGCGGTCCATGTGCTTATAACTCCTCCCCATGTTTCCTGACATAAAGCCAGACCTCCATGGTCCACTCCTTTTTTAAAAAAATTTTTTTTAATACAAACTCTGCCCTGTCCAATACACCTATAAATGGGGACTGGTGTCTTTTTCCAAAATTTGAGTGTATAAAAGCACTTGGGTAAGTCCTGGCTTGATTTATAGATAGAATCAAACACCAAGAGTTAATTTCCTTGAAAAAGAGACTTGTATGAGAAAATACAAAAAATACAGGCTGGGAGATAACGCTTACTCTAGAGAGTTTCATTTCTAAGTTGGCTGCTTGGAACTCAAGGTGCATTCTAGTCGGCTAATAGCACGGGCTTCTTCCCTCTCCCTAACTGTCCTTACATGAATAGACCAGCGTGTCTGCATGTATGCCAACGGGGCTCCTGTCCAGACCCTACATGTCCTTTGTCTACTCCAAAGCAAGAAGTTAGGATGGGTCAGCAGAGAACCTTCCTGGAACACATTTCGGACCTGTTGGAGGTTGGTTCTAATCTTTGATTCAATCGGGAATCTGTGTGTCCAAATGCTAAAAAGGTCCTTGTCCCCAGTTGTTTTTTGATCAATCAATAAAGATGCCAATGGCCAATCGCAACCCTTAGAGTTGTGCCAGCTGGGATGCAGAGAGGAACGGGGATGGGGGGAGGATCGCCAGAGGAGGAGAGCTGCAGGAGAGACAGCCAATGAGCCATGTAAGCATTCAGGTAGGCGGCCACGGGCCACTTTCCTGATTGGGCCTGAGGTAGCAGGGGAAGGTTTAAGAGTGTTCAGCCTTTGAGGTAGCCAAGGCATTTTAAAAAATAAGCTAGTGTGTGTGTGTGTGTGTGTGTGTGTGTGTGTGTGTGTGTGTAGGGGTGGGAGTACCAATTCAACTGAGTTAAAGATAATAAAAGAATGACTCGTCTTTGTGGCAGAGTCCCTGAAATAAGCTCCCTGCTCCAAACAGCATCACTCTGGGTAGACAGCACAGTAAGACGACAGAAAACGCATTCTTATAAAACGATAAACTGGGCTACAGGAAAAAAAAAAAAAAAACCTTTCTGGCCACTGAAATTGGCCCACAGATTATACATTATGCTGGAAAAGTTTCTAGGAGGAATGTGACATGCCCAACCCAGGCAGAGAAGACGAATATTCTTTCTTAAAATTGATTTGGTAAGCTGAACTCAGCTGTCAGACATCTTACAGGGGCTGTTAATTTGGGCACAAAAATAGATCATGTACTTCCAAGGACCCTGAGGAAGTTTGGCCTGACATTGATCCCTAAGCAAGGGAGCAGGCTGTGGGTGATTTACAGGATGAATGGGCCTGAAAGGCATGCCTAATGGCTTCAGACCAACCAAAGCTCCAGATGAAAAGCCGCCATCCCCTGAGCGGCAGACTGGGTTTGAATTAGCAACTGCTTTTGCACAATGTTATTTATGATGAAGCAGGTGCATGGGGCTGGGGGGGGGGGGCATGGGGGACGGGAGGAGGTGGATTCAGGTGGTAACTCAAACTGGAGAGGAGGCGGTGTAGGTGGGCGTGGGGCGACATCAAAAGCCATCCCGTACTCCTGTGGCAGACGTTTTTTGTAAACCTTTCCTAGACCACCAAGTCAGCGTCTCCCTCACTCTCAAGAGAAGACAGAAACACGTTTTCTGCTCCGCGTCATAACAGGAACGAGGTGTTGGCAACAAGGCAATGATTGCAGTGTTTTAGCAGCAGCCTAAATGCTAGACAAGTGTCCCAATTTAAGTAAGTAGGCAAAGATCTCCTTCTCTCAGCTAACCCTTGAAAGCACAGCACTTGTTCAGTGGGGAGAGAGTTCATCTGAAACCTAGAACTCAACCTTTCCCGATTCCCGTCTGGATTCCCAAGGAACTTCGCACCTTACATAGTCAACAACTCTTTGTTTTCTCAGTTGACACTGCAGGCGCTGGGTACACGTTCCCGAATCCTTCTGGCTGATGTCCCAGACCAACAGCTTCCTTTCGGTGACACCAGACTTGAGGATGCAGACTGAGCAAAGACCCAGGTGGCCGTGGATCTGAGCCCGGGTGAAAGGCCGACCGAAGCCAAGCTTCTGACGCTACCTGAGCGCAGTGTATTTTTAGGCTCGGACATGTTGAGATGGTTATCTCCTTTCTTTCCTTAGACTGAGAAGCCTTTTGAGCGGAGACCTCAGACAGCATCTGTGGAAAACGCTGGCAGGCTACCGCTCCACTGACCCTCTTTAGAAAAGAGGTATTTGTTAAGAAGGCAAGCGATTGAGAGTAGAAAGCAGAGTACGTGGAAACCCTAGAAAGATTACTTATTTACATTTTTTTTTAATTAATGTGTATGTAGGGAGGCTAGAGAGGCGTTAGGTCCCCTGGAACATAGTTATAGGCATCTATCATCCATGAGCCAGTAGGGGTGCTGGGAATGGGGCCTGCCTCCCCTCTTCGGAGGAACAGGGATGTTTCCTGATTTGTTACACGCCCCCAACTTCCACCCCCACCCCCTGCTCACACACACACACACACACACACACACACACACACACACAAACCAATTTACATTTAGCTTTATCAGCCCTTAAGTTACCTAGAATTTCTTTCTTTCTTTCTTTCTTTCTTTCTTTCTTTCTTTCTTTCTTTCTTTCTTTCCTTCCTTCCTTCTTTCCTTCTTTCTTTCTTTCTTTCTTTTTTAACTAATCCCTAATTGGCAAAGGAAAAGAATTCTGACTCAACTAGTTAACATTTTCAGTTGGAAGAAAAACAACGGTTAGATTTATGATCTTTTGTCATGGGGTGGAGTTAGTAATTTATTAAAGCACAAAATGACATTTAAGTACATGGAAACTCTGAAGAGACCTTTAGTGTCATTGAAAACCTTCCTGTAGTGTGTGTAGCATGGGAAGCCAGGACAGGCCGACTTCCTTCATGCCCTAAAAGACTTTACCCTCTACAACGTCCTTGCAATTCTCCAGCTGAGCAGTAGGTGGCGCGCAGGTCCCTGTCTTTGACAGAGCTGGTGCTTCCCCGCACTTATGGCTGTTTATAAAAACAAGGGAAGGGCAGGCAGCTACAGTACAGGGGATGTGAGGGTCTCAGAACATGACTGAGCTTGGGGAACAAGTAAGACACAAATTAGTGGGCAGTGCCCATCCGCTCTATTTCCTGATGCCCATCTGTGATGAGAATCAGTTATTTCACTGAGAATAATAAGACTGACCTCCAAAATCACCATTACCTAATCAAGTGTGGCCACCAGGGCTGGAATCCTAAGAGAATAGCCTCTTCTTCATTGTCTGATGGTCACCACAGGCTGCAGTGCCTGCGACTTCACACTGGCTTGTGGGCTGGGGGTGGCTTGGTGGCACAGCTCTTACACAGCATGTACAAAGAGAGAGAGGGGGTTTCATCCCAGCACAAGAACGAGGAGCAGAAAGAAATAGAGGGAAGAAGACAACTGGGAAACCAGTATCTGTGTTCAATTCAAACATATTTATATTTGAATATCTCCATGTGGCTAGAAGCTGTCCTATTAAAACCGAACTGATGAACAGCAGATTATGAAAGAAATGTGATAGATCTGAAGTTAAATCATAAAGTATCACAGGGAAGATAATTTTATTAAAATATTTTATTTCTCTGTGTCTAATCCACGTCAATAAGGAAATGGCTCGATACTCAGTAGAGATATTTATAAAAAGCCAAGATTATTTTTCTTTGTGTTTTATTATGTAACATAATGAATAGGACAATTTAATTTGGGGGGGGGTCTGAAAAACTATGGTTTTCTCTGTCCAATTTTTGTCTTTTAGAGAAGATGAAAGAGGACCAAAGTGGTCTCAAAGTGTTTTCCTTTTTACATGACTAAATCTTTTTGTTTCCAATTTTCACACCAGGGTTCTCTAACATAATTTCAATCAACTGGATCATTTCTAAGTATATATTTACCTTAAGAGGAAATAATAAATATATACGTCTATTAAAACAGGTTGGTGAAAGGGAAATTGACACCTGGTTGAAAAGAATGGTGAGTTCATCGGCTGAAATGTTTTTCTGACCCCACCTTATTGATAGTCATTTTTTTTAAAAAAATATTCTCACAACGAAGAAAAGGAAAAGACAACTCACGAAAATACTAAATCCCTATCTAAGTTCTCCAAAGGAAGGATGCTGCCCGCCCTACTCATCTCCATGTGCTCAGAAGACACCTGCCCAGGTGACAGGCCACCTCCATCCTGGCTTGGCCCACGTTAACATCGAAGGAGGTAGACAACTGCAACAAAATAAAACAGCTGGGACAGACATACAAAGGCCCCACAAGCCATCTTCTTCAACTTCCCGTGTCCAGGTCACAGATAGTGCAGCTACATAAAGAAGGCAGGGGTCTCCTTAGGGCTCCCCATCTGCCCAGACGCAGTCCCAGGGCAGGGCTGCTAAGCCCCAGCAGTTAACACCCATACATATCTAATTTCTGTAGGTTTAACTGATGAGCCAATAAAAGCATGGACAACCATATGTAATTATACAGTTCTGGAAACATGATAGGAGTAGAAAGAAATAATACTTAAATTCAATTATTTACCCAACCCACCCCACCCCCGCGCCACCACCACCACCGCCACCACCAAATCCTCTCCAGGACAATCAGCCAATGTAAAGACTTCACAGATCTCTTTAAAGCTGTTTCGTTTGTTTTCTAGTTGTTCTGTGCCATCAGTTTTAAGTGTCTCTCCAACCCTTGCTTGGGATCCCTGATTCTCCTTCCAGGCAAGGCTGAGGACTTCTTTCCCTGTCTCCCTCCCAAGTATGCTCCTCGGAGGTCATTCAAATATTCAGGTTCAGTTCTTCTAGGTAACCTCTGGGGAGTGAACAGGGTGGTGCCAGAGTTTTCTGTACGTACTAGGAACCCTACCTGGCCTACACAGGTCCACGTGCCCACATCACTCTCTGTTTTCTTACCCATTTTCTTCCCTTCAGAGGAATGGTATTTATCTGGTTCATTTGGCCTACGGTGCTCTATTGAACAGTGAAGTTGATGTTACAAGAATGAGATATTAAGGACAGTAAAAGGAGTATTGTGCTGAGCAACAAACACAGCGATATTCAGCTATCTATACTTCACAGTATACTAGATTAGATGCTGAGGTTAGGGAGTGGCAATGTGGATGCATCCTGCTGAGGATCTTCCCACAAGGCCAGGTAGCCAGGAGTGGTAGCACAGACACCACACCGCAGGCAGCACATGACAGGGAGCAAAGCTGAATTAAGTAAGTCCTAGGCCAGGATCCTTAGTAGCCAGAAGGGCTGGCACCTCCAGGAAAACAAAGGCTTGACTGACAGGAGAGCTCGACTTGCTCACCAGAGGTTGATGTTATCTCACTTGCCAGCAAATCTGCTTGAAAGGGAAAAGCAGCCAGGGCTGTTGGTGAGCCCTGACTTCTGTCAGGAGCCCTGGGTCCTCAGTGACTCAAACATTGCTCCTTGCCCCAAATAAAACTGCCCTTAGTGAATAACACTGTCTAACTAGCTGTCAGTTTTCTTCTTTGCATCTTCAACAGCCAAACATTTTTTTTATTATTAATCCCTTTAAGAAATCAATTCTCCCTGCGCTTTGAACCTCACGTGACCAGTTGTCTCCTCCCAAATCTTCAGATCACCTACACACTATCTCTCTCTTTTTAAACCTCCTTGTTTAATCCTCTTCGCATTGGCTGACCACCCTGGTCACAACTATGTCCAATTAAAGCACAGTCATCAGATACCACGCTCCAGCTACTGCGCTCATGAGGAAAGAGTAATTATTCAGCATCTGAGTCCCGACTGTGCCAGCCATCAGTCAAGAGCTCAATAACCTTATTCCTGGATTCTTCCCCCCTTTATCCTCCCAGCTCAAGACCCGTCCTCCCAGTGAGACACCGTCAGGGCTAAATATAGCTCTATGCACACCAGCAGTTCCAGGCCATTGTCACATGGCGCTGCTGACGAAGGACTCCTTGGAGACGCGTTCACCCAAACATACATACACAAGTATGCGTGCATATTTATCCATATACACCATACGCCCCGAATAAGTCTGCAAACGGGCACATTTACATTCACAAGAGAAAACCGCAGCCTAGATGCTCCCCTGGCGCCCTTTACCACGCAGTGCCTTAGCTACGGTGCTTTGCCTGAACTGCACCAATTTGGATGGGGTAAGGTGTCAAGCAATAGTCAAATCACACGCACACTCAGAGAGAGAGAGAAGAGAGACAGAGACAGAGAGAGACAGAACGAGAGCGAGAGAGAACACCTCCGTTTCCGCGTTTGCCCTTTTCTCTTGTACAGTGCTGCTGAAGTTATTCCTGGGGCTCTCCAATAAAGAGGAGCCTCCCTCACGCGCTCAGCCCACGAGGCTACCAGGTACCCCAAGCCACGTTATTATCACCCAGGCTAGTGTCCGAAGGCAACTCACCTGGGTCACAAAACAAAACAAAAAACAGGCTACTTGTTCAAGTTTGTATACGAGCCCGGGGAACACACAAGTCCTATTTCCTTGACTGTTCCTAAGAGTCAGACCTTAATTTATAAGGAAACTGCAGCAAAAATAAACAACAGCCTGAACATTCTCAAGCACCCTAGGAAACTAGCCAAAAAGTACATGGAAACAACCCTAGGTATGCACAGGAAGCTTAGAGGGAAAGCAAAAAGGATGAACGAGACTTCAACTCAGATAAACCCTCAATATCTCAGCTCTCCAGACAGAAGGCCTGGCCGGAGCGAGACCCAGCACAGCGTCCCCAGATCCCCGGATCCTCGGGTCCCCAGTGCTCAGCCCCGCACCTGTTGGGAGCGCGGCAGCCCGGGGCACGGAAGCAGCAGGCGCGAGAACTCCTAGGTCTCTGACTCCGCCAGTGCTCGCCAGCCGAGGATCTCCCGCCACGCCGGGGCGCACTGGACAGCCGGCGCCGTACAGGAGCAGCGCCGGCGCAGCCCCGGGGCTCCGCGCAGCCCGCTCCCGCCATCCTGTCGCGGGGTCCCCCGGAGCACCTACCCGCACACAGCTCCGAGCCTCCGCCTCCTGGCTGCCGTACCGAGGCGCCCCCAAAAGCGAGCTCAGGACCGGGAAGGGTCGAACGCCGGAAGAAAGGAAAAACCCGCCGATCCAGTCGGGGTCCTTGTTTATACTGAAACTCCAGCCCGAGCCGCGCACACCCCCTTGCTGGGGAACTGCCCGCCTCCTGCCGCAGGCCACGCCCCCGCCCGCCACAGGCGACGCCCATCCCGCGCTGGCCAATCGTGGCGCAGCTCTCCGCCCACGCCGCCCTGCAGCGGGCGCTCGGGGACTTGCCTGGGTTCGGCGGGTAGGGACTCCCGTGACGCTGCGGCCATCCATACCCACCCACGCTGCAGAGGCTGGCTTGCTGGCGCAGCGGGTCTCGGCAGCCTGGGCAGGTCCCAGTCCGGCGCGCGTTTCCTCCTTCGTGCCGCTGCCCGCGGCTGTTTGTGCAGTCATGTGTCGCCGAGTGTGTATTCATTTGCCTTGTGTGCTCTACCTGTAAATACCGGCTCGACTCGTTGTACAGTATCTATTATCATAATTATGAGCTGAAGGTTACTGTCCATGTAACTTTCGGAGGAGATCTGAGAGGAACCACGAAGCACTTGCTGAGTGCTGGCTGGCTATTGTAATAAACGCTGGGGGCACACTGGTGACCGCAACCCGCTGGTCCCAGAAGCTTACTGGCTTCTGGAGGGCAAACGCTAAACTGCTACCCAATCCACATGTAAAATTACAGGTGTCAGAACTTTCGCAAAGGAAAGGAACATACTCTAGGATGTAAGGCTAGTCCTCGGTGAAGGTTGTTTTTATCATTGTAGCCACATACTTAAAGCAACCATTGAATACCTGATAACTATTTT
Organism: Mus pahari; assembly: GCF_900095145.1. Lineage (NCBI taxonomy): Eukaryota > Metazoa > Chordata > Mammalia > Rodentia > Muridae > Mus > Mus pahari. The sequence continues at coordinate 87,681,553 of NC_034602.1, forward strand.
AGAAAAAAAAAAAAAAAAGAAGTAAGAACTCAATACTCTTGTACGCACGAAAGAAAGGTAAGGGAAGAAGTTGAAATAAAGATACCCACGGGGGGGGGGGCAAATGCACAAGATTTGGAGACTTTGCAGCTGTGACCCTGAGAATGAAAAGTGGGTTTTGTGAGCTTCCTTTCATACATAAACACTGTAGGACCATCCCATAGACTGTAATTGGCCTTATTAAGATGGAGCAACACGGTCCCTCCTCTAAGGTCCCTGCCTCTTCTTCCTGGGATGGAAAGAGCCTCTTTTAACCTAACGTTCATGTTCCTTGGCTGGTCTTGGCTGGTTCCTGTCTCTCCCATACCTCCTGCTTCACTATCCCACACATGCCCTCTACAGATGCATCTCCTCCGGACCCGCAATTTATTCTAAAAACCCTGAGCCTTTTGTTTAGCTCTGGTGTCTGCACTGTGAAGGAGAGTGGGTCCACACAAGAAGCCGCACTGAAGGTCCTGCAGTTGCGGCTAAGCCTTTCATCCTGAGTCAATTAACAAGTAGACCATAAGACGCTGGGCAAAGCGCACTCTTACTGCTCGCGTAGCAAGAAACTAAAAGGGCTGAACTAAGTCAGTATTTCTTAGCAGTGCCACCAGAAATGCCCTTTGTGACGTCTGAGCTCTCAGACTGCTGGGAAGGCAACCGAAAGGCTGCCTTTTTACTTCCTGAAGTCTTTGCTGCTAAGCTAAAGATGAAAATTCACTTTAGAGTCTAAACATGTAAAGCAGATACCACCACTATGATATGGACGCTATGTTTTACCCTATTCTGGCTGGCCTTTCAGGGTCCTTCTAGCTCCAATGTGACAACTATTATTTGTGGATACACCTTAGGAGCCAGCATTCCTGACCATAGCCCTGTCTCTATCACACGGACACCCGTGAAATCCTCCTCAAGGCACTGTGGGCCTCCGAACCCCTATTTACTCACACGGTGAATAGACAGAACTGAATTCTTCAATTTCACACACACACACACACACACACACACACACACGAGTGGTTAACATAAAAATGTAAATATTAGTAAACTCAACAGTCAAGTTGAGGCAAATCAAGCCCTCAGAGTAGAACCTCATTCCAGCACTGAAGGATAGTGGCCTGTGTCACACTTCCACCACACAGGGACTGTATAGCTATATAAGGAAGGGTTGGTTGTCCTATGCCTCTTCTAACACTTAGGAATACAAAAGTGCAAGTATCATCATGAGCGGAACAAGTCCAACTTCCTTTCTTTTTTTGGCACTTTCATTTCCAAAGAAAAATCCCAGCTTACATCATGCTATATTCAGAGTATTTTTCAACCCACCTTTTGGGAACAATGATGCTATTGACAGGTCCCATGAGTTTCTTACCTAGATGTCAATGTGCAATCTCGACCATTATGTTTTCTTCAGCTTGTGATGTTATAAATAGTTCACTTTGTTTTTATCACTGTTGTGTGTGTGTGCATAATGTCGGTGTGAGAACCAGTGTCTGTGTGTGTGTCCATGTGCATGCATGCACACACTACAGAATGGGTGTGGAAGCCTGAAGATAACTTTTGGAAGTTCTGCTCTGAGTTCCAGGAAGGGAACAAAGGGTCAGGTTTCCATAGCAAGTGCTTTTACCCACTGAGCCATTATGCTGACCCAACTTACATGTTTTTAGATTTCTTTCTTCTCTCTTTTAGATTTATTTGTGCGTGCGTGCGCGCGCGCGCGCGCGTGTGTGTGTGTGTGTGTGTGTGTGTGTGTGTGTGTGTGTGTGTGTGTGTGT
>NC_034602.1:87684142-87718034 GCF_900095145.1 Mus pahari
GATTTCTGAGTTCGAGGCCAGCTTGGTCTACCCTGTCTCGAAAAAAACAAACAAAACAAAACAAAACAAAAAAAAAAAAAAAAACCAGACAAAAAAAAAAAAAAAAAAAAAAAACCCAAAAAACAAAAACAAAAACGCTGCAGGTACCCAAGGCCAATGGAGTAAGGGAGTGTCTCATAAAGTCAGCACAGTGGAAACGCTGCAGATATCTGAATCAGACTAGCAGCTCTTGCTTGGAATTCTCTTTCTTTTGTTTATTTTTGAGAATTCCATACGTGAGTATACTGCATTTATTCTTTCCACTTATCCTGCTTCCTTTTCCAAGTCATCCTGACCCCCAGCCTGTGTTCATGACCTTGTCTATTATTAGAGAAGAATTATTATATTAGAGAGAGAGAGAGAGAGAGAGAGAGAGAGAGAGAGAGAGAGCAACAATCTGTAGAGTCCAATTAGTGCCCACATGCAAGTGTTTACAGCCGACCCCTCTGGACTGAGAAACCTAATGAGAAAACCTGTCCTCCTCCTTCCCTAGCCACTCATGGACTGCCTGTAGCTTTTCTTCTAGACCGGGGCTTTGTGGCATTTTTCTCATCCATTTTGACACATTCATTTGTATGATCTCGTGTGGGTCGCCATAGTGGTGAGAGTGCACGGGTGCAGCCTTCCTGTCGTGTAGAAGACAGTGTCTCATAGCAGTCATCTGGGTCCTCCGGCTCTTACCAGCTTTCGGTTTCCTCTTCCGCTATGGTCCCCAAGCCTTAGGTGCGAGGTGTCCCAGGTGAGCTGGGGACCTCACCATTTGTTCTTGCATTCTGGTTGTTTGAGGATCTCTGCCATATTTATTCATCTACTGCAAACAATGAAGTCTATCTGATGAGGGTGAGGACTGGTAATTATCTATGGGAGTGAGAATAGCTATTTAGCATATGGTTGGAAGAAATATTAGTTTAGCAAAATGATTGCAGTTGGATCTCCTCTACACGGGTTCTTGGCTAGGCTTATCGTGTCCGGCATAAGGTCCTTCCTACTGAGAAGGCCTTAGGTTCAATTAGACAGCCACTGGTTACCCTCAAGATGTAAGTGCCACTATGGCTATTTTACCAGGCCCAGGCCCATCTTTTTTGAGGTACCCAGACTTTACAGCTGGGTAGTATTGTAAATAACTTTTCTCCCTTGGTGATTTCTGATACTCTGGGTTGATACAGATCTGTAAGGGCTTTATGAAATAGCCATGTAACTCCTTAGTGTTTTTACATTTTTGACAATAATTGTTCTCTCAGTCATTCTGGAATATGGGTATGGGCAGCTGAAGGTATGAAACCTGAGCTCTAGTTTGTAAATGGAAAGAAACAAAGGCCCAGGCTGTCCATCAGCGAGCCTGCACACTGCCTGTTCATCCGGCTTTCAAAAACAAGGCAGGTAAACCTAAACCCACTTGGCAAGGATGCTTTACACGGTCCATCGTACACGTTGGCAAAAGACTGTGAGAATTTTATACAGCAGAGTCAGGAAGAGAGAGCAGATAAACAATTGATAAACTGCACCCAGTACTTTCTGAATGTCACTTCGCTGCTTCTTAACCTGTAGTATATTCAAAGAGCTTCTTGGTGACATACAAATATGCAATAATTTTTTTCTTCAACGGGCAAAACATAATAAGAAAAAAAAAAACCTCTGAAATCTACAGTATTTAACAGATGAACCACTACTTGTTAAAGAAAGGAAAGCCCTTTCTTATTTTACAACAAACAGATTTTAAAAAGAGGAAGAGAATGTAACATTCCCCCCTCCCACCCCCGACTCATGCACGCCACCACTGCAGTTGTGTGATATTCCAGGAGACTGGAGATCACCAAGCTCACTCCCTGGGGCCCTCTGTCTTTAAACTCTCACTCTTACTCCGTAGCAATGGAAAGATGAGTTGCTGTGCCAAGGTCTTGGGGCAATAACAAGAGCCTGGCTCCAGACCCTGGAGAAAATCCCTTATTTCCTTCCTCGTTCTTGTTGCTGTCCACTCCTTATTGTCTGAGGACCTACAGCAGAAGGGGAAGGAGGTCTAGCTTGAGTGCTTTAGTTTTGTGTCCTCTTCCTGTTTTGATCTAAGGAAAGCCTGCCTGTGACCAACCTAGCTTAGAGCATGGCCAGGTTGGGATCCTGTATTCTATTTCCGTAGAAATACAAAGATGTTGGGTGCGGGGACGGGGTGGGGGGCTCCAAACATTCACATCTCTGGAACACGGTAAGAAGGACAGGGAAGGCAGGATCTAAAATTTATTTATTTGTGATTCTAGCTCCCTGCTCAGGGCCATGACTCCTTTGATGACTATAAAATGAGCCTTGCTGCTTTGGGGAAACTTCTGTGTTCAGACAAATGGTCAGGGTAGCCTTGGAACCAGCACCTCAACACTTACCAACATGTGTCAGTTTGTCAAATGCTTCCCCATCTCCTGAACTGCCTGAGGGAGGGCACTGAGAGTCATTCGGTGTGACAGCAGCCATGATAGAAGATAGGCAATCCATTCCCTGAGAGCGTAGCCAGCCTGCGAAGGAAGACTTCGCTCCTGTGAGAAGGGACTTGAATACAGAAGATCACTTCAGAAACTGTCTCTTCCAGATCCTGGCCCTTGCCGTGCTTTATCTCAAAGACCCTAATGTTCCACAAAGAATGTAGCAAGGGCATGGGAAATTTCACTCTGCAAAGGATAGTTTTTTCAATTCCTTTATGGACGTGTAAAAATTCTAAAAATTACTATAGACAAGAACTGCCAAAACAATTCCTTTAATAAGCATTATTATTGCACTTACCAATTCATATCTATCCGTAGAGAGTAGCTACATGTGACACAAGACAATATTTCTCTCTATAGTGTAAAAGCTGATATAACTTGATGTGATCACAGGTCACAGAGCATGCATCTCTATTGGTCCTGCAATAAACAATAGCATACTTTTCTGCGCTGATGAAGAAACACCTAATAAACATGGGTCATGGGTTAAAGGGCATCGACATTTTGAGCTGGAGTGTAACCGTGCCCGAGCTCAGACTGATATTCGCAATTGGATATTTCAGGTATATTTCTCTATTTGTAACTTCTACGTGGGCAGGATTTGTCTGTTTTCTTCTGAAGGAGTTGACTTTAAAGTGAATTGAGAAGAAAATACTTTTACGTTGTTTCATTTGGAGACAGGATATCACATGTCCTGGACTACATCAAACTTTCCTCAGGACCAAGGACGACAGGAGAGTTTTATATTTGAGATACTTTCAGCCTTTTACAATGAGCTTTGTTATTTTTCTACAAGGTCCCTTCCTTTTTAACTAATGATCACTCTATGTCCTAGACCACCGAGTAAAAAGGAAGAAAAAGGAGAAGTGGATAATAGAATGAGACAGTTTTTGGAGCTGGGACGAATTTTAATTATCATCTCTTCTAATCTTTCCTACCCTCATGCCACCAATCAAAGCATTTCTGAGATGAAAAAAATCAAGTCACAGAGAGAATGAACGATAATAGCGAAGTTACAGTTGTCCAAGACCCGGACAGAACTCAGGACTTGAAGTGCTACCTGATTTGACTTGCTAATTATTATCCCTGCAGGGCCCACTCTGCGAGGGCTGCCCTGACGTTATAGGAGTAAAAATTGTTATCAAATGCTGAGGACAGATAGTGTAAACTAAGGACTCTTGATGAAATGACAAAGCAGAATTTTCTAGCTACTGCTGACACATTGAAATTTTCTAAATATTGCTAATACTGGTAAGTTATACTCTTATTTAATGCCTAAGGCAATAAAAGAATAAACTGTTGAATACCTTACCAGTAATCATTTTTTAGTTAATATATTAGACCTCACAAAATTATGGTGGTCAAAGGGCTTCTTCACTTAGCATTTGCTGTTGTTATAAAAGCACATACCTAAGGACTCGTCTTCTTTAGAGTCCTGTATGCAATCACAACATTGCATCCATCACCTTTTAAATCAACTAAAGAGTTTCTCTAAAGCACTGACTTCTAGATGGCTCTGTGACACTAAATCTGTGAAAATACCCAAATCTTCATTCTGACTTGTAGCTAAACATCGTCTCAGTAGTAGAACCAACATCCACACCGTACTTCTGGATGCTGCTATGTATGGAAAAGCACAGCACTGAATGCACTTCATACCCTTACACACACAATCCCTTACACACGCAATCCCTTATACACACAATCCCTTACATACACCATCCCTTACACACACTACCCCTTACACATACAATCCCTTACACACACAATCCCTTACACACACAATCCCTTACACACACAATCCCTTACACACACAATCCCTTACACACACCATCCCTTACACACACTATCCCTTACACACACAATCCCTTACACACACTATCCTTTACACACACTATCTCTTACACATACAATCCCTTACACACACAATCCCTTACACACACCATCCCTTACACACACAATCCCTTACACACACTATCCCTTACACATACAATCCCTTACACACACAATCCCTTACACATACAATCCCTTACACACACAATCCCTTACACACACAATCCCTTACACACGCAACCCCTTACACACACAATCCCTTATATACACAATCCCTTACACGTTCAATCCCTTACACACACAATCCCTTACACATACAATCCCACTCACTCACTCACTCACGCACAAGGATGGCTGAGCCGAGAGAATGCCTGTTTCTGGGTCCAGCTGAGCCTGGGTGTGGGAGGCCCGTAGAGTTTTAACTTAATCAGAAGAGTTCAATTCTTCTCATGAAGAAAGACTTAGCAGATTTGACAGTGTGTTTATTATGACCATTTGATTGGTAGATAAAAGAATACTCTTTTTTTGTTTTGTTTTTGTGAAGTCCTTAAAAAGTAGAAGAATTTATCACCAAAGTTAGATCTTTTCCCCATATAGCTATATTACATAACCTTAAATTTTTAAATTTATTTAAACACAATGTTTACTAATGAAGTTATAAATTTCTCTTATTTTGTTTCTATTTATAGATCGAGCACAGTTATAAAGTGCCTAACAGTATCCAGATAATTGTACTGGATCAGACCATAGTACACGTGATGTAAGTTTGTTAAAGAATATTATGGTTCTTGTGTGACTTATCAAGCTACCTGCCTCCTGCATCTTGATGTGACTTTGTGGGTCCCACTCTGTGACAACGGGCACTGTGACACACAGTTAGCACATGAATAAGCTTGGATTCTTGACTGAAACCTGCTTAAAAGTCAAATCTCTCACTGTCACACTATTAGCATAAGATGAATGTTTCTAAGGCCTGGAATTAACTGGTGATAATTTTAGAATCTACAATTACCCACAGCTCTAATGAGCTGTCTCTGAAGAGTGGTCAAGTGTGGGAAGAAATGGAAGCTGACTCTAGCTCCCCAAGTGTGGAAGGGTACATTCACTTGAGATCTGTTCCAACAGTGAAGGAGGTGTGTTGGGGTTAGCTTATGGACGGGAGGGACATGGCTGTTAACAAAGCAGAGCTTGGGAAGAGTGAGGACAAAAGAGAAGACATGTTTTCTAAGCCAGACCATGGCTCTGTGAGTTAAGAGATCCTCTATGTGATGAAGGAACGGAATCTGAGGAGACCTAAGGTGTTCTCTCCTTGGGAGGAATTTAACACCTCTCACAGCAGGACAAAAATCTCCCCCCAGTCTAGACATAGTTCCCCAGTTTAAATAAAACATGTGCCTTATGTTCTGTTTGTTGTTTTATAAACACTCACAATAAATTCTTTTCCTAAATACCCTGGTTAAAAAGTCAAACACCAGCTGTTACAAGTCATAAGCCCAATTTTTTTTGGATGTCCAAAACACTAACAAGCTCCATTTTCCTCCAAAACAGTTGAACGAGGACATGGTGTCATGAAAACATTTCTAAACAGAGGTTGTTTGGTTAGCCTTAGCCCCTCTCACTTTAAAGCTAACCGTAACCTTTCCATTCAGGGTACACAACAAAATAAAAATGAATCAGAGTTTTGTTCTTTCTCTTAATGAGACAAATCGCTGTGGAAGCCAACCCCTTACAGTGTGTCAGAAGAGCAAACTTGAGGAAAGAAAGCTCACACTCAAGGAGCCTGCTGGGTTTCATGACATTACAGGAAAAGTTCTATCCATCTGCGTCTCTCTGTCTCTCTTTGTCTCTTTCTCACTGTCCCCTCCCCCATCTCCCTCTTTTCCCCTCTCCCCATCCTCTTTCTTGGAAACCAGGCTATGGAGAGGGTCCAGTAGGTAAAGGACTTGTCTCTCAAGCGTGGAGCCCTGAGCTTGGATCCCCAGAACCCTTGTAATACCTGACTTGACGACTCACACCAGCAACCCCACTGCTCCAAGGGAGGGATGGCAGAGACACCCAAGAGTTCCCAGTAGCTCTCAGGCCAATCAGCCTTTTGTGCACAGGGGGAAAGGGGACGTGTCTCAAACAAGATGGAAGGCAAGGACATACATCTGAGCTTGTGTACCTTGGCCTCTCTCACAATCTCTCTCTCTCTCTCTCTCTCTCTCTCTCGCTCTCTCTCGCTCTCTCTCTCTCTCTCTCTCTCTCTCTCTCTCTCTCTCCCTCTTTCCCTCTCTTCAGATCTTTCATGTCACACACACACACACACACACACACACACACACACACGATTTGAAAACTACAGAATAGTGAAATGAATTTCCCTCCAAAGCTAGGAGCAGTCATCCACATTTTAAAGAAGGAGAAATGTCTGGTCTGCTAGACACCAGTGCTTTGGGAGAAAATTACAACGGCAGTGGGCATTTGCCCAAAGGCTGCTAGAGCTTGTTCTAGAGAGCTCTGGAGAGAAGTAGTTCAAACCAGAAGCACCCGTGAGAGCATGGGGGTGGAGGGGCAGCTGGGCTCACCTGGAGAGCCCTTGGCAGTGTTTCAAAAGAACTCTAGTCAGATGAGAACAAAACACAACCCAGCACGCACGAAGGGAATGACTGCTGCAAACGCTGCTTGCTGGGAAGACTAGCTTTTTGGTTTTATTTGTTTCTGCTCGTTTGATTGATTGATTTCTTTGTTTACTTGCATCACATTTTCAGACAGGTCTCATGTAGCCCAGGCTGGCTTCCAATTCAACACACAGGCTGATGATAAACACCAAATTCTCCTGCCTTCACCTCCCAGTGCTAGGTCTGCGGGTTTGTGTCACCATGGCCAGTTAATGCAGCCCAAGGTTTTAAACGTGCCGGGCAAGCATTCTGCCAACTGAGCTATGCAATCCTCTCTCAAATAAATACTGCCTTGTGTCCATAGGTGTTAGCAAGAGATATGAGCTCTTCAGTAGCTGAGTGGCTTGAGAAGGCCCAGGGGGAACAGACTAGTCCCAGCCCCACTGCTGTCTGCGAGAAGGGCAAGCCAGTCTCTGAGCTCACTTCTGCCTGGCTACACTGATGTTCATGAGACTCTCCATCCATGTCTGGGAATCTGCTCTCACTTTTCCTGATGGCCCCGGCCATGCCCGACAACAAAAAGCAAAAACAAAACCGTGGCTCTCACCTCAGAGGTTTGATAGTATATTTTGGAGCCAAATACAGGCGCCAATGTTCTAGACACAAATTTAGATTATTCCAAACCCCATGGCCCAGTGTGGTAGCAGTCCAGTGAAGTTTTTATAGTACCCAAACAAAGTAAATCATAAATGCTTTCCCAGGCAATCCAAGATCACCCAAGGCTATCCAAGATCCAAGGCTACCCATAAACAAGACATTGGAACAGAGAAACTCTACTATAGCCCTTATGGTATCTGATGGCACTCTTAGCTTCTGGTTGCTAGAAGCTAGAGGTTTGTCCAAAATACTTTACCTAACAGCTGCAAGGATGCTGGTCACACACAGAGGGGGATAACAAATACCCATGTCAGGCGAGCTGGGTGTGAATGAGCAACTTTCCTACTCTTTACATCCCTGGTGTTCAGGTCAGTTAACTAGCCTTGTAGGATGGCTGGCAGGGGTGGGGCATTTTCCTGGGATGTTAGTGGAACAGCTCAGCTCTATACGACAGCAGATGACTCAAACTTACTGTACAAAGGCACGGGATCATCCCTGCTTTGGGCTGGTGGAAACACAGTTAAGATACAATTTCTGTGAGAGACGGCAAAATGTAACATTGGTCCTGGATCCAGTTCATTTCCATGCCAGTCAGGTAACCAACTGTCCTGCTTGGCCTGGGACCAAGCCAGGTCTTAATGTTGAGTTTCATGTCTTAAAAGAACAAAACCAAAACAATTTTTTTCTTTTATTTTACGTCGTGGGAGGGGGGGTTGGCACACTGCTCATGTGGAAGACACAGGTCACTTTGTGGGAGTTGGTACTTTCCACTGTGTGAGCTCTGGGGATCAACTGGGGTTGTCAGGCTTAAACCCGGACCCATTACTACAGGGTCTCCCTCCTGGCTCTAGGGAAAAACCTTTAGATGCGGGTTGATCCCCTAAATTGAGACATTATTTAAAAAGCAATTTGTAGGTCAGGCCCTGGAGAAGGCATTAATAAAAACCACTGGGGACAAAACAGAGAAGGTGGATGTTCATCATGAAGTGACCAGGAAGGCAAGGCAGAAGGCATCAGAGGTCTGGCTCAGCAGTCCTCACGGAGACTCCTACCCCTGGGACAGAGATGTGCTCACCAGAGCCGTTCTCCGCTAGCCTGGGCATGCTGCTCATCTTTGCGAAGTATAAGACAGAGTGAGCAGTGAATTTTGTCAGGACAGGGTCATCTGACTCCATTTTTTTAAGTATGGAAAGCACTTTGGGATCCCTGGGGCATATTAAGTCTCTCTAAAATTATAAGTCTATTTTTGATCTCCTATTAGAACTAGATTGAGTAAAAATCTTGAGGTGGAGGCGGAGTCCCATTGGCAGAGTGCTTGCCTGGCATGTGGAAAGTTCTTGATTTCATCCCCAAGTGCTCACGAACTGGAGCTCAGGAGGACCAGACGTTCAAGACAAACCTATTTATCATTTATAGGCAAATCAAGGCCAGCCTGGGAGAGGAGAGAGAACAGGGCGGGGATGTATAGTAATATAATCTTAATAGAACAACTAGAAAAGGCACAGGCTAATAATGGCCTTGTCTGTACACTGCTCTGAGGCCACAACAATACTTATCATACAGTAGGTTCTCCATGTTTAATTAGTATGTGAGTTAAAATATTACTGCCTTTTTTTATATTTTATGTTTAAACCCCAAATTTACTTTCCCTGACTAGTTCCTCTCTTCTTGACCAACCTCTCCATAAGCCTGAAGTAATTATAGATCAAATGGACGATGGATCGCCTGCTGGCTTCAGGCTAGAGATACCCAGGACCAGACTATATCTGCTGCTTCAAAGGCACGCTCTGGGTGCCTCTGCCTTTGCTCTGTGCCCACGTGTGTTAAGCGCTCTGCTCCCTAAGCTGGGGTGAGATCTGTTTCTGCTTTAAGCCCTGTGCATAAGGATGGTCAGGCTCTAGAGAGGGCTTGTGGGAAGATCAATGAAGGCACGGAGTTGTGGTCTGACAATTCCACAGTTTGCATTAGAAGATTTCTCCCCTCTTCCCAGCAGAACTTCTCCCTTCTGACCACTCCCCTTTCTTGACCACGCCCCTTACTTGACCACTCCCCTTTCTTAACTACTCCCCTTTCTTGAAAGACCAGGACCTCCTATATCAAGGGCTTGGCCTCTTCTTTTTTTCTCAGGTGATCTCTCCTTTTCTCTTGCTTCCACTGCATTCTGAGACAATCAAAGCTTCAGCCTACCCGATGGCTATCTCTCCTCACGGACAGACAGACACCCATGTGATTTACTTCAAGGTCAGAGCATCTCCCGAGTCTGGTATGACAGGAAGTAGAGTCCTTCCTTTCCTTCACAATGGACAATAGTTCACTATGTTTAAGCAATTTGAATCCTCAAGTTTATCTATTTATTTTACATTTTCTATACATAATAACTCAAATGAGTAGATTATTTACCCGTGGGGGAACGAATCCGCCTAAGTTTTCCTCTCCCAACAGCTTTCCTCAGACTATTCTACATACACAGGATGAACTTTCAGAGCCCACAGATAGAGTACTAATAACTGCTGTTTCTGTCCTTTAGTTTTACTATTTTTATTTTTCATTTACGTGTACGTTTGTGCCCGTACCCTCAGATGACAAAGAAGAATATCAGATCCATGAGGCTGGAGTCACAGGAGTTGGGAGCCACCCTGTGGGTGTTGAGAACCGGGTTCAGGTCCTCTGCAAGAGCAGCCAGAGTTCTTAACTGCTGAGCCAACTCTGCAGCCCCTCTGCCCACCTTTGGAAATCTATTGACAATACCTTAATCTTCAGTTGCTACATCAAATCTTTAAATAGATGCTATAGACCCATAGACCACAGCAGTCAACACTAACAAACAAAACTTCCTGCACATCAATTGAATTCTATAGTAGATTTTGAGGACTCAATGTTATAATCCCTGGTGCTGAGTTGACATGCTTGTAGGACCCAACAATGCAATCTCTATCATGAGGATATTTTTCCCCCTGTACAAGCTAGCATTCTCCGAGGACATTCAAGTTACATTTAAAGAAAGGTGGAGGGCGTAGTTAATATTTATGAACATTTTTGTTGCATGATTTCTTCATATATGTTCTTAACCTTGTAACAATTATAGACAACACCTAGCATTAGCTCCATCATCATCGAAGTGGAAAGCGAAGAAGAGGCAAGTTTTACTTCATTGAATAAGAACAACATCTAACAACAGAGCCAAGAGGTGGACCCAACAAGACCTCACTCCACAGAGCATGTGCTTTGTATCACAAGCAGAGCATGCGTTTCGTATTGCACACAAACATTGTCCAACTTTCAAACAAGAGCTATACCAAAAGCGAAACAAACACTGTGTGCTTTCCCCTGAGGCTGGGGCAGTCAGTGTTGCACAATGATCAAGATCGCCCACCATGGAAAGAGGAAGAACTTGTACAAAACCCCCACTCAGAGCTGACTTGAACAAACTCCCAGTCACTTCAAGCCTCGTGTCTAAGACTCCTCCACGTCTAAGACAACACTGATGCTTATTTTGGAACTGAGGTTAAATGATGCATCCAAAGTCATTAGCACAAACTCTGGAAAATGGAACTCAATAAGTGGAAGTTAATTAAATATAATCATTGCAACTATAAAGCAGCCCCTCCCATGCCTCACACCTCAGCCTCTTCCAGAGTCCTTTAGCAGTCAGAGGACCCCAGCACTCAGGAGGAGGGTGCAGGAGGATCAGAGGTTCAAGGCTAACCTGGGCTATATAAAGAGTTGGAGGCCACAACTAGAAACAGAGACTATCTCAAAAAGCAGCACACACACACACACACACACACACACACACACACACACACAGAGAGAGAGAGAGAGAGAGAGAGAGAGAGAGAGAGAGAGAGAGAGAGAGAGAGAGTTATTTCAAAACATGTGACTAGCCAGGCATGATGTTAAACACCTGTAACCTCAGTACTTGGAGGCTGAACACTAAGGCAAGAGGCGTATCTTCCAGTTCTGCGTAATTTCACTTTGTGATACTGAAAAACTATTTGAAAATTATAAACATCCTTAAAAGACTCTTGCTTGTATCTTCTAAATAAGTATTCTATTATATATAAACCACAGTATATTATTCCTGAAGAAAATCCAATAATAGCCCCTATCATCTAATTTCTACTACATATTTGAATTTTCTAAGTGATCCTCAAAATCTTTTAAGCCTTCGTCAAGAAACTAGACAACTTGTCCAGGTTTTCCTGATTTTTTTTTTTTGTTATTTTTTAATTGTTCATCCAGCCTCTATAAATCTGAAGGTAGGTCTTGGGTTTTATTGCTGTTCACTTGAACACTGTGGTGAGAATGTTTTAAAGTCAATGTTACGTAGTTCCTACTAGACATTATCAAACTTTCCACAACCACTTACTTCCCTTTCCAAACTCGCTGTGGCTTCCTCGCTTTCTCTAAGGTATGGCCAGGCCGGTGGTTTTCGGCTGTGGCTTCAGTTAGAGAACATCTACAGAGTTTTTAACAATACTTGCTCCTGAATGACAGCTCGAGGCTTGAACAAAGGGTTGGTAAATCTTCCCAGGTCATTTTCATGTGTAACTCAGACAGTGAGTAGTTTGGAGTCCACAAAGTCAGCAGTTTTTGTTTGTTTGTTTTGTTTTGTTTTGTTTTGTTTGTTAGTGTTCTCAGTGTTAGGCAGAATGCCTGGCTCACAACTTCTCAACAAGACGTGAATTTCAGCATGGAGATGACTGCAACCTCCCTTCAAGTTCTGGCTTTTTCTCTTTTTACCAAATGCATGCTCTGAAGCTAATGGGCTTAAGGGGGAGAAAACGAGGGTTTGTCTCAGTTGAAGTTGGTTATTTCAAACATACTAAGCAATTTCCAACCATAGGGAGGAGAAGCTAGGACTCTGGATGGCTGCACCTCAATGTGTTCCAGCTCAACCTGAGTCAAGCCTTCCCACAGAATAAGCAAGTGTACTCATTCCACCATCAGACACCTGTCAACTCGCCTACAATGGCAGCAGAAATTGACCACCTTCCCCTAAAGAAGCCTGCATCCAGATCGACTCAGGAAGTGGCTCACACACTTGCTTACAACCCTAATGAAGTGAAAGTCATAAATGACCCAACGGGAAACCCATAAAGCACGGAAACTGCCCTTTGTATCTGAGAGGCTTCCACACAGAAGAGAAACGTCACTCTTGTTCATAATAGCAAACTAGTAAATCCAAAACTTACTGTTTGCTCCTGAGGTTAGTGAAAATCTTCTGTACTATGAAGGGTTGTGAGGGGAGGCCCGTTTTGGCTGGTTTGCTGTTTTGTTTTAAGACAGGATCCCGCTCTACAGGTCAAGCTAGCTTGGAACTTACTTTGTAGATTAGGTTGACCTAGAACTCTTGACCCTTCTGCCAAAGCCTCCTAGCACTGGAACCACTGGGGGCAGCATATCTGACTGGGGCATGTATCTATTAAGAAATCCCAACTAAGGAACACGAGCCCACAGATGCACCCCTCTGGTCCTGTGAAATAACACACAAACAAACTTACCCATTCTGTGAGGGGAAAAGGTTAGAAGAGACAGATATTAACTCAATGTCTGTTAGCATAGAACTGATAAATACATTCTGAGATGTTCACAGCAACAGTCACCCTACGGCTATAGTGGAGGCTCACCACAAAACATTGGGGATGACATGCCATAAGAGAGAGAGAGAGAGAGAGAGAGAGAGAGAGAGAGAGAGAGAGAGAGAGAGAGAGATATCTGTGTATTTGTATGTATATTTACATATATGTGTACACTCACAAATATGTGACACATAAGTGCCTTAAGCACCTTGGAGGGGGTACAAGGAACTGAAAAGTGGTTGTATGGAGGTGGAAGGTTGTAAGAGGAAGCGACGGGGGAAATTTTCACAAGATCTCTTTTCACATTTTTTCCTGTTTGAACTATTTAAATATATCACAGATTCAAATTTTCTAATATTTTAAAAAGTATTCTCACACATTCTTGGATATATATATTCTTGGATAAAATATATCTATATATTTTAGATAGAAACTATTCCATATATTCATCCAGCCCTTGTTGGGGTTGTAGGTCCCAGAATTACATTTCTTTCTAGTTTCATTAAAAATGGAAGCGAAACTTTGCATATTTCTCATACTCAGACCTAAAACTGGTTCAGAGGAAAACTTCTCCTGGTCTTTCCCCTGGACTTTGGTTGTTTTGCTCCATTTAACATCTCAGAGTTCACACCTGTATGTGGTTTAGTCTCTCTGAAGTTAGTGTTCACACTGAGGTAACGGTGTTAAAGTGAAGTTAATTTTTTTTTTCTCCAGAGGCATCTCTAGTAGAAAAGAGTGGGACTTTCACTATGACCCTTGCCTTTTGCCTAGTGTGGTACACAGGCCACAGGTCTACTGTGCCCCTGCCAACCGGATACCCTCCCTATGTCTTCCCTCAGATCCTAAACTGGAAAAGGAGGGGTGGCACCTACTCTGGTGCATTGAATTTTCATACCAATAACACCAGTATGACCGGGTTTTGAAAGCGAACATTGAAAATAGCTCAAATACTTCTGTGATCATGACAAGGGCATCGGCAGATGAGACAGAGGAGGATCCTGGGAAATGAGCAAAGGAAATTGATGAAGGTCAAAACTAACCCAGACCAGCCTTGGTGAAAACCGAAACTAGTAGGAAGCATGAGCAAAGGCCAGTTTCCACCCAGATGTTCTAGCCAGCTGCTGCATTTCCTGATCCTTGGCTTCTGTTGACTAAGCCTTTCATAGGAAAGGTGAGGAAAGGGTAGAGTCTCTAAGTACTCTGGTCCCCCAGGGGTGGGGTCGGGGGTGGAGACTCATTGATGAGGAAAATAGAGAAGGTATAGAGGACAGAGGAGTGTTGGTCCTGGCCTGATTAGGGCGGTGTAGAGAGGAATGGGGTGGAATGAGTGTTCTAGTAAAATTGCCTAAGTGTCTGTGATCTGCCAGGGTTGTTAGACACTTATATCTCTCTCATTTAACCACCATGGATATAATTAATGTCACTTCACATTTTCTAGTTTAAGAAACAAGACAAGTAAAGGCTGATAGTTTCCAGAGCCTTGATGAACCCTGGCATGATGTGAATCTGGCTTCACCACTCTGTCCCATACCACAGCTATTAACAAAGGCTGCAGACGATGTCGCCCAAAGGAAGAGAATTAACAACAGTTAAGGGGAATATTGATAATGCATGTTTGGAGTTTAAAAAATAATTTATCTTTGCTGAATATTTCCTTTTCTGAATACAGAGGGCTAAAAAAAAAAGTGTACAGATATCAAGATGGACTGATTAGATGTGTTTCCTTTCTGAGAGAGAGAGTTGGCCTAAAGTTCTTGGTGACAGACACCTTCGGGGTGCTCTATCTGAAAGACCAGGAGAGGGCTTGAAGATGTTGGATAAGCACAGACACCCAGCAGTGCGTGAACAAGATTAACCAGGAGCACCCACTTCTCTACACCGAGAATGCTTCGGCAAGACATACAGCACAGGTACAAGGGCAGACATTCTAGGTTCTGTGCAGTGTTCTGAGAGATGGAATGAATGAAGCTAAGAAACATGTTGAATCTGCTAAAAGTTCTGTGGCTGCGATTCCAACTCAGGCAACTTGGGTAGAACAGCTTTCTGTTGCATTCTTACACAGCAGTTCTCAGAAACTATCACCCAGAGCTCAGATTCCTAAGAAATTTTGCTGCCTAACCTAAAGCTCCGAAATTGTAGAGTTAAAGAGATAGGGATTCACTTATATATGCATGAAATTATCTTGTTACTTATGTATCTATTATTATTATAATCCAGTTATGCAACCGTCTTAATACTAGCAAAAACAAATATGGTTTCTGTGATCCTTAGAGAATTTAGAGGCGATATACTTAAGCCATTATACAAGTAAACGTAAAATCATACATGCTCATGAGAACTTGGGAGGAGAGATATAGATGTTACTGTGGGGACTGGAGCGATAGCAGTTCAAAACACTGACTGATGTTCCAGAAGACCCAGGTTGAATTCTCAGCACCTAGATAACGACTCACAACTTCCTACAAAACCAATTCCAGAGGGTCAGAGGGGTTTTTTGTTGTTGTTGTTGTTGACCTCTATGGGAACCAGGAACACAAGTAGTACACAGACACATGTGCAGGCAAAACACCCATACACATAAAATGCAAGTTGGGATTAAAAAGGATGCTACAACGTAAGATTGTAAAGGCCTCTAAGTGGATCCATGACCTAGCAGAGAACAGTGGGTCCTGAAATAACCACCTCTGACTATAATCTAGGCTCCTCTTAAACACTAGAGTATTTCAAAATCTCAGTCCTTGCCCCCAAAAATAGAGCTAGAGGACGGTCAGTCTGTGAGTCACCAAGACAGTAACAAATGCTAGAGGGTATTCCAGGATTCCGGGACTGCTGCTGTGTTTCCCATTGCTGCTGGCTAGTATCCAGCAGAAAACTGGGTGAAGGGTTGAGAATGGCAATAGTCAGACATTAGGAATGGGGAAATACCGAGGATTTCACTGCTATATAAAAGAATACTGATTGGATAGATTCTATCCTTTTATTCCATAAGACGAAGGGAATATAGCAAGTAAACAATCTGGAACACAGCTACATTTGGGGAATTGAACGCCTTCTGGGTTCTGTCATGGTATCTTCTACTATGGCAGGTTTTCCTGTCCTTTCCGGTGTTTAAGTGGTCCTTCCAGCACAAATCCCAGGCTGGATCACCTTCTCACCAGACATAGCATTAAGGTAGAATAGACAAAGACCTGTGAGGTGGACTGTACCTGAGTGTTCGAGGGCAGTGCAGTAGTGATGAGGAACTTATAGCTATAGAGACGAAAGGTACGCCAAAGACCCTCGCAGGGTTTTAACCTAATTGCCTCAACTTAGGGAGAAAAAAAAAAAAAATAACAGGCAGGCAGCCTGGTGAGTCTGTCCTGACAGAAAAGGACTCTTTCCTGAACTGCGAGTGTCTTGGGAGGGATCTGTCCACGAGGGTTACGCCCTGCCGTGTCTTTCTGGCAGAAGCATGTTTATGTGTCCGTAGGGAGAGCACTTCATAGCTTGAGAAGATACTCCAGAATCTGTGTACCATCCATCCATGACTGGAGCCAACCCGGCTGAGGGCTGAGCTTTGGGAACCTTGAGCACACAGCCAGACCAGCAGGCAGGTAGGTCATACACACCGGCTTACCCAGAACACCAACTCTACGCCTCTCTACAGGGGGAGAGGGAGGAGCCGTGTGGTGGGGCTCTCTGAAATCTGGGCAGGGGTCTCTTTGTCTAGGTTAAGCCTAGACTTCAGCTTTATTCTTCGTTTAACCTCCAGCTTTGTCTCCAGAGTCCAGATGAGGCCAGCAGCATCTTCTAGGGATTCTGTGAACAATTGTCCTGCCTCTGGCTACTGCTCTTGGGTACCTCTAGCCCTGGGATTCTCATTAGTTAACACATCGACTCTTCTTTGACTAGCTGAGAACAAAGTAAAGCAAAGCAAAATAAAACAATGTGGCCAGTTTCCTCTTCTTGATCCCTTCTAGGAGAAATTCTGAAATTAAAAAGGAGCTATGTTATAACAGGAGATGTGGGACATTGTGTATAGGCAGTTCCAGGAAGCCCTTGTCAACCCCAAGGGGGTGGGGAGTTGGCATATTTTCTCCAAAAGAGGTCAGTTTTTATTGTTGTTAAGTGATGGTGGTGGTGTTTTTGTTTTTCTTTCATCAAAAGAGACAAACAGTAGGTCTCAGGTTTTCAGAAGGATTCTCCAGGGGTCATCCTTCCATCTAGAAGTCCATTGTAGCTGGATGATGATTGATGATTACAGAACTGTAGGCCCCTCCTCTTCCATGCACACACATACTGACACTGGAGGAATGAGTTGGAGCTACACAAACCAATAAAGAAGTGTGATAGGCCAAGTATGGTGGCCTAGGCCTGGAACCCTAACATTCAGGAGGTTTAGTCAAGAAGGCCGTGGTTTAAGGCTAGTCTAGGCTATGCAAGAAGACTTTGTCTCAAAAAAAAAAAAAACCCAAACCCAAAACCAAAAAACAATAAAAAACCAAAACCAACCAAACAAACAAAACACCCAACATGTAAAGAAGGGAGGAAGAGACTCGAGAAATGGAGGGAAAAAAGGGAGAAGGGGGCTGAAAAGAGAGAGGGGGGAATACAGCTTCAGGCACACAGAGCTAAGGAAGAGTATGTCCACAGGAAATAGGGCTTAAGTTCTAGCTAAGACGCTTCTGAGTAGAGCCCAGCTCCTAAGACTCCAGTGACCCTTCAGAGAAAAGCCTAAGCTTACACAGAGGGCCTTCTGTTCAGTCAAACTTAGTCTTAAAACTGTGCAGCAGAGGGGCTGTCGATTCCTCCCCCTGGCATAACAAATGTGTTTAAAAATAGTAGATTCTCACGGGCACCTCAGTAAAGAATTTTACCACCCCTACAGTACAATGGGTAGAAGTAGCCGCTATAGAGCAAAATACGTAAGGCATGGACAAGCACACGTCTCTCAGGAAACCGATACCCACTTCTTCATTGAGAAAAGAATCAGATTGTTTGTCTCATGTCAAGAGACAAAAGGCCCTGCCACCCTGTTCTCCTTCTGTCTCAGAGATAGAAAACACCTCCTTGTTTATCCCATGACCTGTGACTGTCGTACCTAGACTTCAGCTCTATAAATAAAAAGGAAGAGAAAAATATCTCCAAACAGGTTTTCAAAGAAGGGGGTCCTCTCCCGCCGCTGTTTGCCGTCACCTTTCTTCTCTGCTTCCTCCGTTTCAGCTTGACATCTCCTCAAACGCTACCTGACAGCCTGCCGCCATCACCCGCGAATGTAAGTAATTTCCTTATTGACAGCCTCCCATTCTCTCTGACATCTGCCAGCACTCTCTGACACTTGAATAAGTATAAAGACATTAACAGTCTGGCGCAGGTTGCAGGGCTGGAATAGCAATGTTTGGCAGGCCTACTGCACAGAGCCCACAAGCAAAGGGACCCCCACTCATTCAACCCAGTTGTCCTTCTGCCTGGAAGACACAGCCAAGCCGGGAGTAAATGCTGATTACTCGCTCCAGTGCACTGGCATTTTGGTGTCTCCTTTGGCCAGAATGGACATCAAAGGAAGAGAAACACACACACACACACACACACACACACACACGCACCCCTGTTTCTGAGGCAGTGTGAGGAGCCAGCCAGATGACGAGGCTCAGGTCGCTGTTTTGTGGGATGAGTTAGTATTTTAAACGGGTTGGTTTAGAAAAAAAAGGGGGGGGGAGGCAAAATCAAGCTCCCCTAACTTCCACACAGAACGTTTGCATCAGACTTCCTTTTGATAATAGCAGGTTTGTCCCACATACTAGAGCTGACAAACACCATATTCACGCCAAGGAATTTTGAAAGCAAATATGTCACATCGATGATGACGATGACGACAACGACGACGGTCAGAAAATGATTAGGAAAGAACACCCTGGCAGCCTTTGTTGCTAGAATCTGCTCATGGGCAAATGGCAAAGCTATTCACATGGAAGACATTAAACCATTAAGTGAGTCAGTGTGTGTGTGTGTGTGTGTGTGTGTGTGTGGAGGAGGTGCTATCTTAATTCTTTTCTAAAGAGAGCACGTTTGGGATCAATCAGAAACCTGTAATCCACCCAGGTGATGCTAAAATTAACATTAAGGTAGAGAAACAGAGCCCTAGATGAGTGGGACACTTTCTTGAGTCAAAAATGACTCAATGTGACTGTAGGAGGGGGGAAAAAGAATTAAAATAGGCTTTGCAGGAGTCCAAAGTTCCTAACCAATGGGCCAGCAAGAGTGAGGGGCTCATGGCTCTCCGGGCACACGCCTTCAGGATCCGAGTCTGCCAAACTCTCCCGTTTAGTACCATGAGGATGGGACGCCACAGCTGAGATTGGAAGCTGCGTGTGCACAGGGCACACTGCCATTCCTTCTGCAAAGCACCGTAGTGTTCCTGTTTGATCTGAGCCTGGGGTCACTGTTTCAGGACTGCAAGTGAGAAAGAGAAAGTCACACACACACACACACACACACACACACACACACACACACACACACACACACACAATGACACATTCTCCAGGATCACACAGGTAATTAGGGGCATGCCATAATTTGAACCAGCACCTTAACATGGGTGTCTGTATGCTTCGTTTATACTAAGGTCCAGCCCCAGGGAGCTGGGTTCACATTGCCAGCAACAAGGCATAGTAAACCCAGAGAGGCAGCAATCACTTTCCTGGAGCTGTAGGAGTTGTCTGTGGCCTTGATAAGACTGGTGGAGAAATACTGGCGAAGCAAGAGCTCCAATCTGCTAACGGCTCTGAACCGCTGCACAGGGGAGGTTCTCCCCTCAGAGGCAACTCCCTTAGGACCACAGTAGAGCATCAAGGCCAGATGATGGTGGGTGTGGGTGTCTACAGGTGATAAGAAGGGGGCTAGTGGAATGAACTAAATTAGGTGCCAATTAACTTTGGGATTTGGGGTCAAGGGGACTGAATGGGCTGGGCTATTTGACTCTCAGTCTCTTCGCTTGTAAAGCAGTATAGTTTTATCCGTCGACGGTGGTCTATTAAGTTAAGACTTCACAAAGCAAAGAGTTAGCAAATGCTAAGCCAAATGCTCAAAAAATAAATGGTGATGTATTCTTAGTATTAATCCATGTAGGAGCTCACGGAAAGCTTCTATCCCTGTTGTTCCACTTGTCATGTCTTCTGGACATCCTGTGGGTAACATGTCATTTGTTATTAATGTCTATGGGCTTCATCTAAGAGCACATCTTTATGATTTAATACCGTTCAAATGTCCTGTTTCAGATACATCCCCCCAAACCAGTTCCCTGTCCATGTGGCCCTAGCCATGGTAACAAAAAGCGGCCAACTGTCAAGCCACTCTTCTAGGCTCTATGCTTACTGCTTCATGCATGCTTAAGTTTGGGCCATTCATATTTGAAGGTGGGCTCATTCAAACCCTGAGAGGTTAAACAACCTGCCGGAAGATCACCCATTGTTCAGTGTCACTTCGATGGGAGGGTCATCTGTTTAGCCCAGAGCTTCTTTGGGCTAACTTTCTCTGAGCTAATGCCTGCCCTGCTTCACCTTCCTATTCTCCCAGGGTCTCCAGTGCACACAACCCAGGATTCCTCTCCCGCCAGCCCTTACACTGTATCTGTGAATCTGGCTGTTCTGAGATTACCACCATATCAAACTTGGGCATCCTTTCTTACTCTCAGCTCTGATTCTAGATCATCTTGCCTCTTACAGTGCAACTAGAGCAAGCTCCATAGGCTGCTTTCACCGCGCCTTACAGAAACCCTTCACGGCCACGCCCACCCGCCCACTGACTTCCACTGAGGTCAGCCGCGGTAGGGAAACGAGATCTGCTTCCTCCTCCACTGGTGTGCACCTTAGCTTTGCAGTCCCCTTCCCCTGCTGTCTTCTTTGGGTGCTCGGTAGAATGCCGACTCAAGTTGGCCATAAATTCACACCCCTTGATCACAGAGATGCGTCCACTCATAGACTGACACCCTGTTTATCATAGGGGCTCACTAAATATTTGTTAAATGAGTGAATGAAATTATTGTCCCAGTTAACGTGATTACCCCTTCCTGTGCTATCTCACCAAGGATACACCGAAAGACTTAAATCTCTTTCCATGTTTTCCAAAAATATTCTTCTTTTTTTAAGGAGAAACATCTAAAAAGGATTATGATTTGTTATATTTTATGTTTTTTTTATAAAAAACTTACGCATTTATTTGCTATGTTGAGGGTTGAACCCGTGGCCTCTAGCTTGCTAGGCAAATCCTCTTCCATCCCCATGCCAAAAACTTGCTCCATTTTAAAGTCGCCATCTCTCAAGTCAGGGTTTTAAATGTTTATGAAGCAACTGCATTTAACTCTGCTATTCAAAGATAATAACAGAATTTATAAAAATTACATTCTTAGTGTTGGGACACCAACTTAACATAGGCTGACAACTGACTCTTTGCTCTGGCCAGTTGATGCCTAGCTGCGATAGGAGTATTAAGGCGTCAGAGGCTCCTCCTGCAAGGGACCCAGAGACTGGGGCTCTGCTATCCGCTGCAAGCTGTAGGACACTATATGCTTGTATTCCCTTCCTTCCTATCTAGGTACTCACCATATGCCCAACCTGGCCTTCAAAGATTCAACCCAGTCCTCCCCTCCCATGCTTTCATGGGGCTCCCTAGGCACAAAATTTTTCTCATTGGTGCAACTTCCCATAACAATTTAACATGTTAAGATATGATTTGTCCTATGCATGTTTGGTGTACTGGTCTTCATTGCTTTATGAGAGCAGGGTCCACCATCCATCTCTTTGAGCTCAGTCTGCCTCCTGCTTTGTAGCACTGAATGCCCACAGATTCTCACAACGTACTTCTTGAATAAATAAACAGCTCTGTCAATGCAGGTAGACATAACAGATGGCTGGCGTGTTGGCATGAGGCATGAGGCTGCCTGGCCCCGTTAGCGAAGCGGGCGAGAGGGGCGAGAGGGGCGAGAGGGGCAGTTCGCATCTGTTGGAGGGTTAGCAGGGGAAGGCTGCAGATATGGAGGTAGGCGGGGCTGAGGAAGGCTGCAGATTCGGAGGTAGGCAAGACTAGGGACTGGGGTGGAATGGGCACATTGCTGCGGTTCAGAGCACCTCTGCCTCTTGTTTCTCATCCGGGCATGCAGAGGTGGTTTTTTTTTTTTTCCTATGTCACAGTTCGGTATTAAGACCAAATGAGAAATGAGCTTTAAAGTGGTGGCCCCACTGTTGTAGATAGCAATATTCTTCTACATACTCGTTTGTGGTTCATGTTGCTCACATGAACATTCGGACGCACATCTGCCACAGACCCATGATGAGTTATAAACTGGGAAACCTGAGCGACATACCTTTTCCTGTTCCTCATATTTTCAAGGCTGGAGTTCTCAGACTATGATGTGGACACAGCGGGGCAATCAAGAGGACTTGAATAAGAACACTAATCTATTTGATAAGGGCCCCGCCCCACAGCCTGACCACCTCCCAAGGGCTCCCCAAAGGGTGACATCTCATCTCATGGAAGGAGCGCGACCTTTCAGTCCCTGTGATTTTTCTGGCTGTTGCCCCATGACTTGTTAGACTCTTTTCATCAGTACCGAGCTTACCAGTGTGACTTTACCAAGTGACACGCCGTGACGAGGCAGAGGCTTCCAACGAGTGCACGGATTGTTCTTCTATAAAAAAAAATGGACTATCTCCAACAGCAAATGGAAGTACTCGGTCCATGCTTGGATCGTGACAAGGGCTCAGTGGAAACCATCAGGGCAAGCATGCTACGACTTCGGCTCTAACTTCCTCATTTGCACTGGCTTGTCTTAACAGGAAAAGCCACATCCTTGGACTCGCTGAGGTGGTCTGTCAGATGCGATAGCCCGGCTAGGAGCGAGAAACACAACTGAAATCTGCCCCAGATTTTAATCATGGTCATGGGCCCTTTTCTCGGACTATTTCACTACAGATAATTAATGAAATTTCTTCCAGTTTAAAGAATTTTCCGTATCTATAGTCAAGGAACTTCTGGAATCTTTCTTATAAGTGAGTACCAGTAACATCACTTGTTAACGGGGCCATCAGGAGCCTCAACTTCTTGGCTCATTGCTGTCTTCATGGGGCTAAGGTTAGTCCTCAGCCTTGGCCAGCCTTCTAGGTAATGTTGTGTTTATAGGATCTTGAAAGATAACTCTTTAAAATTATTTTGTTTTATTTCCTGTAACTTAAGGTCACAGCGCTCTTGGCCAGAGGGAAAAAGTCATTTCCTAGGAAAAGGGAAACCACACTTCCTGGGGATGTGAAAGCCCCTTTGGCTGCCAGCTACTCCTCTGACTGTAAGGGCGGAAAATAAAAAGCAGGTGCAATGTGAAAAGAGTGACCCAGGCTCCCAGTAGGCAGAACTCAGGCTGAGAAGCAAAGCCCAGGCTGGCTTCCAGCCAGGTGACCCTGTCACTCATTCCTCTAGGTTTGGATTTCCCCATATGTGACAATAAAGGATCTGCAAACTCCTGTTGAGTGTGTGCTAATGTCTTATCACTGTGATCCCATCAAAGCTAATTGACAAGGCTGTTTTTATTACAGGCTTTCAACGGCAGGTCTCTTAATTTGTAGACTGGGGGAAATGCATTAAGAAAAGGAAGTGTTTACAGTGGAAGCCGGGTCCACACATATCTTCTGAATTGCTAAGATGTTTTGATCCTAGAGGAGGAATAAAAGAGCCTGATTTATAGCCATTTAACAAACAAACCATATTCGTGTCATTAGAACAGCTGGGCAAAGTGTCTCTCCATGCCCACTCCTGAGATTTTATGAGCCAAGGAGGGAGCTAAGGTCTGGAACATTCCTCCAGGCCCAGAGAAGTCTGCCCACGCTGTGGTACTCATCCTCGAAGTCTTAGCTAGAGATCTATCAAGTACTGCATCTGCCCCACGGAGTAGTATAATACCACTTCAGTGTGATGCCCTGGGCTGGTAGACGGCTGCTGTTCCTGCAACCCTAGCCTCCTCAGCAGAAACGACAGATCGCTGTTAACTTTTCTTGGATGCCCACAGCCACTCTCACTGATGACGAGAGTTAGTTCCAAAGCAGGTGTTCAGATACACAAGCAAAGCATGAATATGTGCCCTGAGACATGCTTGGGACCCTTCCCCGTCTTCAACAACATCGTTCTTCCTATACAGAGACTATGATTACCAAAAAAATGATTGGAAGGCCACCCTCGGCCTCAGAAGCGCAGATCCGTAATCAGCTCTGCCACATGGAAACCTCCATGGAGGACACAGCAGGCGACGTCTCCAGCTCATGTTCTTTTCCCCAGTCCTAGGGAGCTACTGGAAGCTTTTGGCTGAGACGTGTGCGCGCCTGCGCGTGAGCGCGCACATGCGTTCACTAGCTGGGCCACATCTGCCTAAGGGGGGTTCCTCTGATGAGTGCTTTTGTTCGGCGACTGGCCTCCAAGATGGCCAACATTTTCTCAGTACTTCTCTACCCTAGCCCCTCCCTCTCTCCTTTGAGCAGAGAGGCCTGTGTTACAGCACTGGGTCAAGCAGGAGCCTGGCCCATGCACAACTAAAGGGCATGGGCTCAGTTCATTGCTGTTTGCTTGTACTCTGCCGTACACAATCTTCTTTGCTTCTCTCTTTTTTTTTTTCTTTCTTTTTATTTTAAATTGGATATTTTCTTTTTTTATTATTATTATTTTCTTTATTTACATTTCAAATGCTATCCCGAAAGTTCCCTATACACCCCCCCCCCCCGCCCCTGCTCCCCTACCCACCTGCTCCCACTACTTGGCCCAGGCCTTCTCACTTTCCCAACTTTCCTTCTCAAAGTGAGCAAGTCTACCTGCTGTTAAGGGGCTCCCCCACTGGAGTAAGCTTTAAGTTAACTTGATTTCCACATTGCCCCTCCTCCACGTGAGGGCGTGGGGCCAGTTTTCACTTCTGAAAAAAAAAAAAAAAATTCCTCTAAAAGTGGGACTCTGGAGACTCTTCAGTAAATGAAGATAGACTTGGTGAAGAAATTCCAACCCTATAAGCAGATAATTAAGAGAGATTTCCCAAGCCTATGGGGAAATCAAAGACCATTATGTATGTATGGTTTTCGATAAACCACTTTTATTACAAATTGAGCCCCCATACAGCTGTGCAGCCATGGGGGGGGGGATATACAGCTGGTGAAACAATTAAAGCCATGTGGAAGTGTACTTCTAGCAGCTAACGGGAGCTACGCATTCTCTTTTCTGGCTTGTTGTGAGTACTCTCAAAACCCCACATCAGCAGTTCTCTCGAAATTCTAAGAAGGTAAGGATGAAGGAGCAGCTAAGGATAACAATACAAGATCTCCCCATCTCCCTCTTTTTCTCAATTCCTCTCTCTCTTGACAGAGATGTGATAAGAGGAATATGATTTATAGAAAGCCCCCCTGAAGTCTTGGGAAGTTTAGAGGGAAAAAATCTAGAAGCAGGCGGACTTAGAAATGTCATTCAGTTCTGCCACCCAAGAGCTATGTGGTCTCATGTAAGTCTTTCAGTTCTCACCTTCCCCTGTCCCCACCCCCACCCCCACCCCATGTAGCAATTGTGAGACAGGATAAGGAAAGTGCCTGGCCCCTGCTAGATATTCAGTGAATGGTGTCTGTGCCCTTTGGAAGGCAGTTACCATGAAACACATTTCTCCATGCTTTCCCTCTTCTAATTGCCTAAGAAGAGTATGGTATCAAAAGGTTCTGTCACGGTCAAGACCACCAAGCAAATGTTTTGCTAAGCCTTGATTTTGTGATCTGAGTGGAGGAAGAAAGAACTATGGCAAATGAGAAGAACCCTGTCCTATCTAAAGGATGCAGCCAGTGTTAAGTAGGCGATGTGCTAAAGCAAGAAGACCTCATGTAAGTCAGTAGAACCCATGTTTAAAGAGAAATCTGGGCAACTTGTGCATGGGATTGACCTCTTAGCACTGGCGAGGACAAGGCAGAGGGAGGGCCTTGGGGCTTGCTGGCTAGCCACTGGAGGGCCTTGGGGCTTGCTGGCTAGCCGCTCTAGACTCTTTGATAGCCCCAGCTCATGATTTGATTTTGAAGAGATGATCAGTGAGTACTTATTCTTGCTATGTAGTTATAAGTTCTGGAACTCAGATCCCGGCACACATGCATGCCTGTGACTCCAGCTCTGAGAGATTGTGGGGTCAGAGAGTATCCTAGCTGAGAAAATTGAGCACCATGTTAGCAAGAAACCCCCAAGGCTGGAAGGTGCAGAGGGGAACACTTGCCACTCTTCTCTGACCTGCACACAAATACAAATCTTTGAGAGAAAACAAACAAGGTGGACAGTTCCTAAAGAACAGCACCCAAGATGTCCTCTGGCATACACGCATGCATTCGTGTGTGTATGACGTGTACACACACATTCATATTCACACATACATAATCATACATAGTTACACATATATACATACTTGCACATACACACATACACATACACACACAATTACACATACACTCATATTCACACACACATGCTCAAATATACACACACAGGCAGTCACACATAGATATAAACACTCACATGTGCACACATACACACACATATAGACACTCACATACACTTACATACATTCACACACACACATACACACCATACATGAATGAGTGCACTTTAAAGAGGGAGAAAACAACTTATATATCCCAATATGCACATATAGATATACTCATGTACATATACAAAACAAACATAGATGGCAACTAAAAATTTTATATCTGATTTGAGGGTCTATATGCCATCTAAAGGAATATAAAAGGGTCTATATACCTTCTAAATGTAGCTGTGAGTTTGAGTCTTATGGATATGGTGTGGACCCAATATTAGCTACTTAAAAAAAAAATCCTACATCCATACGTATATGTGAAATTTTCTTTTCACACAAAGTGGCTCTTAATATAGTTGTTAAGTACACAGAGCTTAGAAGCACATCTGTAGATTGCCCACATGATTTGAGGGATGTAGTGTGTAACTTCTAAAAGATGAATATCAAATGATTACTCTCTGTGTAGTAAAATGTTTGGGTTTGAATATAGTTTTTCAGATAATTCCATTCAGCGCAAAGAAACCAACATATACAATAAGTCCCTTCCTGGATGTTTCTGTTTCCAGAAGTCAAAAATAACCCTGATGAGCTGTGATGGAGTTTGCTGTTACTTATTCCTGGAAGTCAGCTGACTGCTCCAAAGCACACATAGAGAAGGATGCATTCAGCTGTGCTGACTGAGACATTTCCAAGGAATGTGCCTACAAGATACAAGGCTCCCAACACTTGCCTACAAAATACAATGCCCCCAACAGTTTTCAGGACTGCACTGAACAGTGAGGACATTAACCAGAATATGGACATTAGTCCACAAAGTTGTTACCTTCAAATATTTTTAAAAGAGAGAGCAGAAAGAACTTAGAAGAAATTGCTTTGTTTTGGGGGAATTTTCATAGGCTCCAGATGAGCTTCCCAGTCACAAAGTGCACTTCTGAGAAGAGCCATCAGCAGCTGAAAGCTTTAAGCCATGAGTCTTTAACTTGTTCCAGTCCCTATCTGAGCCAGCCACAGGGGGTGGGGGGATTTAAATTTCATTTTTGAATGACAGTCTCCCACATTAAGTCCTACCCCAAAACTAGCAACTATACATTTAGACCATTTGTGAAACCCAAGGTTTTTCAGGAATGTGAGACAATTCAGATCTCTGTGCCTTGTTCATCACAGAAGCTGTCTCTTGTGACATCCATCTTGATGGGAAATAGATATGTTAAGATAGGGGTGAGCCATTTAGAATAGGGTGATGCAATTAGGAACCTGGGGGTCCCCAGTGATATAAATAGGCTTGTTCGGATCAGCCAAAGGGAGTCAAGTTACTGATATCATGTCCCACCATGTCCGTGTGTCCTGCAGTTATGCCTCATCAAATAGTTGCTTGTTACATAGCTGTCCTCACAGTATTGTGCCAGTATTGGATCTGAGCTCAGACCCACTCCAGAGGCTGGCAGCCTTGGTGGCATGCTGTACAAGCTTCTATGGTTTTATTCTACTTATTTCTCTAAGCTTCCCATTCTAAAGAATGAAGGAACTCCATCAAGAGAATGAATCTTAAAAGCTGCCTAGTTTCCTGTCCACCCTGGACACGATAGGTTATTTTTCCTGCTCAAAAATACTATGTGAAGAAACATCAACAAGGACCTACAGAAAGGGACAAAAACAGTTACTCTACCAAAATGATGTTTCAGGGACTGGCAATTTAAAAAAAAAATGTCTCCTATTACCAGGAAAAGTCTTTCAGTGGAAGTTGTAAAAGGTAGAGCCTGAGAGATGCACAACCAGGGATATATTGGTGAAGTATGCCAAGCTCTTTGAGGAGCACACTCTAAAACAAACCTGTCCTTCTGGGAGGCAGACTCTCAAATAGAGTTTTTATGTGAAAACTCATCTCCAGTGACTTTCCTTACTCATCACTCACCCCCTTCCCCATGACCTCACGACTCCCCACCCCAAACACTACAATGGCCCCAAGATGAATATATCTCATCTTGCAGAGCTTATTATTTTAAAGGTGAATATATTTCAGTCACAGAACTGGGAATGTCTCCATTTGAGATAATGGATCAGCCAAATTTAAGAATGCATAAACCTGTAAGCAGAACTTTCGTAACCTTGTCCCCTGAGATCATTGTGTTCCCAGGGTATTACATCATCTCCACAGGGTCGACACTACAGTTTACTTGAGTGGCAGAAGTCCAAAGCACACAGCTATGCTGGTTCGTGTATTTTATGATGCTGAAGGTGTGACTTCTCTTGAAGATAGCACCCCAGAATGGAACTTGCAAGGGTGTTTATTTAGTTGTCTGTTCATTTGTTCATTCATTCATTCATTCATTCACTCAGTCACTCACTCACTCACTATGTTAGTTTCACCTTATTTAAAAGGGTGGTAAAGATGCTTGTTTGCAAAGTTATGGAAGTCTGCTAGGCTGTTTTTGTAGAAGAAAGGGCATGAACTTTAATTGAGTTAATGGTAATATTTCATGGCAGATTACTGCATTCTGTTCAAATTCCTGCTGTTGTCCCAGTTAGAATCAATGGTCTTCTTTCTTACCAGTTCCCTCGAATGTATAGGTTGCTGCAACCTGCTAGGAATATACTAGATTTTCTTAATGAAGATAGATCTATATCACAGCAGTGGGGCAAGTCATACATCGGACAGCTAATTCTTGCTTCATTAAGTCAAACCAAGTAATTCTCTTTAAATGAAGAAGCTCGCCCTGCTTTCTGGTAAATATTTGGAATTGAAGCTGCAATGAGAACTATGCTATGTAAATCTTAACCCTCTTTAGGGGTCCTGTGGGGGTACATTTCTACTAAGACCTCACTGAGAATGATAAATATTCAAAAGTGAAACACAGGTCTAGAGGCATGAATAAAAGAAGCTTTGTGAATCTGACTCCCAGACTCTGTGTTTTTAAAAATGCGGGCGTGCGCGCGTGTGTGCGTGTGTGCGTGTGTGCATGTGTGTGTGTGTGTGTGTGTGTATGTGTGTGTGTGTGTGTGCATCCACTGTCTCATTTACTGTTGAAAATATTGTAATCCCCCAAGGGTCTTCCAGCCTTACTATGAATTACAAAGTTCTACTGGATAACCTCCACAGGTCATCTCGTAGGAAGAGCTTGTACCTTTCAGACTAATGGCACTCCAGATAGATAGATAGAGAGAGAGAGAGAGAGAGAGAGAGAGAGAGAGAGAGAGATAGAGATAGATAGATAGATAGATAGATAGATAGATAGATAGATAGAGATAGATAGAGATATTTGTAGTCCTAGATATAGATATAGATTTATAAATATTTGTAGTCCTAGAAGTATGTATGTGCCTATGGCTACTGTTTAACTATTTCAAATTAGAAGCTTAAAATTAAAGCAAGCCTGGGGTTAAGAGAAAGGGAAATGGTTTTCTCTGAAAGAAAAGCTTCAGCACGTTAAGAAAGCCCCTCACAGGTTTCCCTTCCTCTTGTTATCCAGCCTGGGAACGCTATCTGCAGGGTTTAACTGATGCCTTCTTATGTGAGTTGACAGAGTCACCAGCAAAAGAAGCAATAGGTACAGCTAGACACAGGGAGATGTTAGCAAAATGTACTTTCAAATATTTCCCTTCGATGCATGGGTCTGGTATGGCTGTGTAACGGGAGGTGTGACACAGTTCCTGGCCCTGCCAGACCCACTGACCCCATGACCCGCACGTGTGCTGATGGTTGCTGTTGCCCCAAAGTTGATCTGCTGTCTTCACTACTCCATTTCAATCTTTCTTTCTAGGGACTATACTTTCCCCATTACTCAGAGCTAGTCGCATCATAGTAAATGAAGCAGATGCATTTCTCGGGAGTGAAGAATGGAGGTGGTCATGAGGCTGTGGCAGATGAGGAACAGGCCCTCCACTTGGCCTTCGGGGCCATGGGAAAGGATCTAGACAACATAATCACAGAGGCCGCAAAAGCCTACACGGTCCTTTGTAGACGTAGTTCATTGCCAGACTTGGCCTTGAATTTGGAATCATGAGGAGACCCGCGTACCACCCCACCCCTGGTCCATGGACTGCTGCATTGATTAACCAGGGTGAACTTGGGGACATCAGAAAGTGGTCTTAAGAAGAAAAACATGGATAGAAAAATTAGGAAATTATATATGATCGAGGAATAAACAGTATCAGAAGGAGAGCACACGAGGCTATGGAATTGCTAGGACAAGGAAACAAAGATTAGATTATTAAAAGATAGTGTAGAAGCATATAAAAGTGAGTACTCTGTTTTTCTAGTCGATTGAAGAACTGGAGATAGCAATGCCTGGAATGCTATTAGAAAGAGACAACTGTTTTACTTACATAAATTCAAAACTTTGTAAGGAATCATCTTAATTTTAGTACGTTGTTATTTTTCTGTTCTTGCAATGGAAGCAGTTACTAAAGACTGCTGTCTGCTGTACTGGGAAACGGCGAGAGCTGTGCCCAGCTACCCGTGAAGAACAGGTTGTGTAAAACCTATGAGGAAACGTGCTTTCACTTTGCATTTAGTTTCAGTTCTAAGGAAAGAGGGATTGGAACTATTGATCTGGGATTCATGAAGTTTATGTAAATCTAACAATTCTTGATAATTATTAACAACGATCGGGGCCTTGGTGATGGAGCTTTAGTAAATGAGAGACTGGTTTCAGGCTCTATGAGAGGGAGAAGACGGCAGCATGAGGAGAGAGAAGCCAAAGAATGAGAAGGAAGAAGGGATCAAACTATTAAGCTTAAGCTGATGGTGAAGAATAAAGACGCCTAAGAACCCTCAGGACACTGAGCGAGGACCTGAAAGTAGCGTCTACTACTGACTCCGAGTCGTGATTGAATCAGCGCTGTTCCCATTCCTGCCTTTCTCAGGACCCTCCGCACAAGCTGAGGCAGGATCTTGGCACTTGAAGGGCTTGAATGTTTCCTAGGGGTGTCACCCTGCTGTGTGTCACCCTGCTGTGGGACAGAATAACTTGTCTTTGTGGTCTTGCATACGTGTGGCAGTACAGTCTCCCTTCTCCCCAGGAATAAAACAGGGAGAGTAGATAGCACTAAGGTGGAAAAACAAACTAGATTTTAACAATGATCACCACCACCACCACCACCACCACCACCACCACCACCACCACCAGCACCACCAGCACCACCACCACAACCACCACCACCACAACCACCACCACCACAACAACAACAATAGTGTTACATTTTCCTTTCTTGGGTTTATTCCCTTTGAAGCTTATGTTGCAGTTTGATTCACTGTTTTGGGAGGTGAGGACTTTAAGAAGTATTAAGGACATCAAGTGGGATTCAAACCATTCTCAGAGCAGGTTTTTGTAGGCAAGGCTAGCCCTTGTGTTCTGACTGTTCCGCCCTCATCCACACACTTGCCCCCCTGCTTTTTCCCATGAAGTGAGGCAAAAGGATGCCTTCGCTAGAGGCAGGATGAATGCTGGCTCACCAGTTTAATGGTACTGGGAAGTGGGCTCCTGAGAGGTAATTCAATTCCATGAGGTCAGAAGGGGAGGTGACTCCGATGACTTCGTGAGTGCTAAGTAGGTGGCTGCCAAGGACAAGCACACTTGCTTGCTCTCCTGTGACGTCTCCTCCTATTGTAGGCTGCATACAGCCTTATCACATGCCACACTGCGGTCTTCAGTGTCCCAGACTCCAGAACTGTGGGCTGAATAAGCTCCTTTAAGTCTTCACCACCCACCCCCAGATGCCCTCTGCTAGCTCTGTGAAGTGGGCGAGGGCGCAGCTCTTTCGCTGTTTTGTCTCTCTGGCCTATCATCCTGAGGCTTTGGAAAGTTTTAGAAACTAAGCTCGCAGGGCTACAGCAGTCAGCCTTCTAAAGCTAAATAAGACAGAGAAAAAGGAACATGTATTTTTAAAAGATCTATTTTTTTTAAGGCAAAAGAAAGTTTATTTCAAAATTCTTGCTGTCCTGAAAATATATCTAACTTGAGATTTCTTCTTGAATTAACTATGACAGAACCAGAGCTGCAGACACTATATTTACTGGGCAGGCCTAAGGACCTTAGTTTAATCTCTAACATGTACAAAAGCTGGACGTGGTAGCACAGACTTGTAATCCAAGAGCCAAGGAGGCAGAGACAAGAGGATTTTAGGGGCCAGTCTATCTGGTGGTCAGCCAGTCTATCTGACTTAGCGAATTCCAGGTTCCCTGGGAGAAACTATGAGTATACCTTTAAATAACAAAGACTGAATACCCACCAGGACAAATATTCTGCACACCTTCTCTTCCTTCCAGTCGAAAATTCTTCCCTGAGAATTCAATTTAATTGTATCTGCTGTGGCTAAACAGGTTTCTACAAAACTCAGGTACCACACAGAGTCCTCTCAAAGGCCACTGGGCCATGTGTGATCCTCCTCACAAATGAGATTAGTGTCCCTAACATAAGAGACTGATGGAGTATGCATAGCCCAGTTTCCCTTTCTGCCTTAGGCAAGGTGAGAATGTGGAACATTCTAGGTACCAAGGAACCTGCCAGCATCTTGACAGCTGACTTCCAGGCCTGTGAGAAACAAACTTCCATTCTAAATAAATCCTCCAGGCTACCATATTTCATTACAGTGGGCCAAACAAACCAACTTGATGTCCCCAACTTCTGCTCAGCCCTGACAGCTCTGTGGGAGGCATCATGAAGTGATAAAAAACAAACAAGAGACATTTATATAAGGTTCCTTTCTGTCAGCATGCACTTCTTAGCATCCACAGTAGTGTCTGGGTTTGGTGACTGTGTATGGGATGGATCTCCAGGTGGGACAGTCTCTGGATGGCCTTTCCTTCAGTCTCTGCCCCACACTTTGTCTCTGTATTTGCTTCCGTGAGTATTTTGTTCCTCTTTCTAAGAAAGACCAAAGTACCCACACTTTAGTCTTCCTTCTTCTTGAGTTTCATGTGGCCTGTGAACTGTATCTTGGTTATTCCAAGGTTTTGAGCTAATATACACTTATCAGTGAGTATACATACCATGTGTGTTCTTTTTTGATTGGGTTACCTCACTCAGGATGATATTTTCTAGTTCCATCCATTTGCCTAAGAATTTCATGAAGTCATTGTTTTTAATAGCTGAGTAGTACTGCATTGTGTAAATGTACCACATTTTCTGTATCCATTCCTCTGTTGAAGGA
>NC_034602.1:87718832-87761609 GCF_900095145.1 Mus pahari
AAAAAAAAAAAAAAAAAAAAAAAAAAAGCAAGGCATCCAATTAATAAGACTCAAGGTTCGCTGTCGTGGAAGACAGAGTGGGAAACCCCAGTGCATCTGAGCCAGTGGGTAGAATGAGTTATCTTGTCTCTTCCTCTGGGTCTCCTGCTAAGCCCTAGGCTCCTCTACAATATAGTTTGGTTCAACTGTTTTACATGGAGATTTAATCCATACTTACTATGGTCAGGAGAGACTGGTTCATTTTCTAACTATTTTAATAATTTAGAAAGTTATATGTGATTATTAAAAGGGACTGTGTGTTAAGTGTTTATCCTGTCCTATTAATAGCAAAGTTAGAATACGCAAGCTTATTGGTCGTTCCTCAGTTCATCAAGCGTTTATCCAAGCATGCTTCAGCATTAGGTGGGCAGCTGTTAGCAGAGAAACAGCTCAGTGATGCCGAGACCAGGAATGGTTTAATGATGCTCGAGATGGAAGCAGTGGGCATCAGGAGTGGGCATCAGGAGGTGGGCAAAGGGGTGAAGACCCTGGCTAAGGTGCTGGTTATCTTATAAGAAGGAATATAGATCTGTTTCCTTCTATAGTCACATGTCACTGGAGTGTGTTTATAAGTTAAAGAGATCTTTTAGCTTTAAAACATGTTAGTGCTTAACTTGGTTCAGCGTTGATAAATGTTTAGTGCTGTATCTAGTATAGAACACGTGCCCTTCTGTAAACAGTGCAACAGTGTGCTGTTTGGGGTACGAAAGCGAGCGATTATTCATAGGAGTTATTTGCATAGCCAAAGAAGTTAGGGGTTTTGTATTTTTAAGTCTGGGAACAGATTAAATCTTAGATAGAGCGAGAAAAATGGGTAGAATAGAGTCGATATCAGTAGACCTGTCTATCAAGGAAGGCTCAGGTGCAGGACGAAGGATGTGTGAACCAAAAAACCTGACCGATCTATGCAGGCAAGCCGAGCTCCCTCCGTGAGCACATCTGCCGTGGACTTCCCCCACAGCTCCCTCCCATGACCATTTTATTAATTATTGTTCTACTCTCCCCACTTTTTTGTTTTTGTGAACTTTGCCTAAGGTTTTGACAGATATTAAATTTAATTAGAAAAAAAAAAAAAAGAGGAAGGAAAAAGGCCAGCGGCTCCAAGGGAACAGGTATAGGACAGATACTGGTAGGCGTTTTCTTCTCGGCTAAGAACCAGTTCCTTAGAATGTCTCTGGAAAGTTGGCCTTTTATCTGCTGCAAGGCAAGACTTCCTGTCGGGTGGGCAGAAAACCAGCCTTTTGCAGGGAACACTATACGCACTCCTGTTTCTGGGGTCCCACTGACCTTGCCCCTGGCTCTGTTTCTGGGGTCCCGCTGACCACATCCCTGGCCCTGTTTCTGGGGTTCCGCTGTCCTCGCCCCTGGCTCTGTTAATGGGGTCCCACTGACCTTGCCCCTGGCCCTGTTTCTGGGGTCCCGCTGACCTCGCCCCTGGTTCTGTTACTAGGGTCCCACTGACCTTGTCCCTGGCCCTGTTTCTGGGGTCCCGCTGACCACACCCCTGGCCCTGTTTCTGGGGTCCCGCTGACCACACCCCTGGCCCTGTTTCTGGGGTCCTGCTGACCACACCCCTGGCCCTGTTTCTGGGGTCCCGCTGACCATACCCCTGGCCCTGTTTCTGGGGTTCCACTACCACACCCCTGGCCTCCTCGCTTCCTCCCACTTCATGGCCCACCATCCAGCTTTCAGATAGCCGCCTCTCAGCACTGTTCTGACAACTGAGTCTTGAAGGACGTCTGCAGCACGTAGGCAGCATTCTAGAAATAGAAGCTGTTATTCCTATAATACCTCTGGGGAGAACATGAGTTGCGGGGCCAATATGTGTTGACTCAATGTGTATTGATTTCTATTCAACCCATGGAGATGGTCCCTTTTGGGATTTAGTCTGTTCCGATGACAACCTTACTCCTGAGTGTGTAACAACCACTATCAACTCTTTATATAAATAAGAATGAATCCAGGAAGTAGCTGAGTAGGCCCTCTCTTGGACTGCTAAGTTGGAAGCCTTGGAATACGAGTCCCATTTTTCACCCCACACCAAGCATCAGCAAACTCCTATAAGGAGCCAGACCGGAATATTTTGGACCTTATAGGCCATGAAAGGAACAACTCCCTTTCTCTCACTCTCATGAGCAGGCAAACAAGGAAGGCCACAGGCCCTGTTGGAAAGGATGGCTGTAAAACCCAAGGAGCTCCGATCTCACCTCTAACAGCAGCTTAGGCTTGTGCAAATCCTAGGAGTGAAAGATTTATATCCTAACCCAAATACAGTAATGAGTTAGATTGACACCAGCGAAAAGACCTTGATACTGTGATAAAATCGTAGACAGCTTGTCCTGTGGCCAGCAAGTCATGTAGCCATGGAGCCTGATCATGCGTCCTTCACTCATCTGAAATAGTGACTTGAGACGTTTGGTTTGGTTTGGTTTGTTTGTTTGTTTGTTTGTTTGGCAAGGGCCCACTATGTAGCTCACACTAGCCATGAAATCACTCACTCTTTCCTAGCCTCCCAAGCTCTGGGGTTACGGCCCAGCACCGCCACTCCCTACAGTTTGCTCACACCTTGCTGCTTGGCTCCTTTGAAGGCAGGAGTTCCACAACACCATCCAGTTTGTACAGAGGAATCAATGTTGAGACAAGGAACTCAGACACTCAGCCCGACCTCCCTGGGGTTTCTACACTGGTTGGCAGTCCAGAGAAAGTCTTGGCGACACACAGGCACCCTCATGGTCTCTCTGGAATAGTGTGGAGCAGCCTCTGCCCACTCTGGAGACCTCAACAATGTCACCCTCTCTTCGTGTCTTCCATCATGCTTCCTGAGAGCTGCAGGCCTCTAGCAACAGAAGTCAGGGAGTATGGTGGACATGCAAATCCAGTGTTTTCACCTACATTCTCCTCCCTGGGGCAAAAGAACTCAAATGCTTTTCTCACTGCTCAGCAGTGGCCAGGAGATTTTTTTTTTTTAGTCGTTCTATAAATTACAGGAGGACATAATTATTTCTATGTTATCTGGAAGCCAGAGTCCCTCTAAAGGAGCCCACGGGCAGGTTCCATTTCCTCAGGAAAGTTTCTTCTGCTCATCATATTCATTTCTCAGAGCAATGGACTCTTAGACTCACAACTAGAATGCTGGAGTAATCGGCAAATATGTTCAGAAGTAATTTAGTATCTTCATGGCTCGTATAGAAATAGGTACTTTCCTCCTCCAACAGCTGGAGCCGGAGTCTGTCCCTGAATCCTGTCTGTGGATCCCTTTCCCCTAACTGGGCTTCCTTGTCTCAGTGGGAGAGGATGTGCCTAATCCTGCAGGGGTGTGATGTGATGTGCAGGGAGTGAGGGGGGGGGTGATATCCAGGGGTGAGGCTTCCCCTTCGTAGAGGACAAGGGGGGGAGGGCAGGAGGAATGAGGGAAGCATCTACATGAGGGGGTGCTAGGAGGAGAGGGGGCTGATATTGGGCTATAAATTCAATAAATAAACAAATAAATAAATCTTTAAAGAAGAAAGAAAGAGAGAAGAGAGAAGAGAGGAGAGAGGAGAGAGGAGAGAGGAGAGAGAGAGAGAGAGAGAGAGAGAGAGAGAGAGAGAGAGAGAGAGAGAGAGAGAGAGTGTCTTTCCTATGGTTGGAAAAGCTTACGTGCCAGAATTTTGAAGAAGCAATATTTCAACTAGCGCTGAAGGAATTACTTCTGGGGGTGAGAGGGTGTGGAGATGGCTCATTCAGACACAGTGTGGTAACTCCTTAACCCTGAACACCTAAGTGTGGCCCCCAGCACAGACACAGCAGCATTCCTGTAATCGGACAGACCAGACCACAGCAGGATCCCTGGGGCTTGCTGACCATCCCATCTAGATGAATCAGAGAGCTCCAGGGTTAGAGAGACCTTATCTCAAACAGTAAGCTGGAGAGACACTGAGGAAGACAGCCGATAGCCATCTCCAGCCTCCCCATGCACGTACGTTTACTCAATGGGCAAGCATGAAGACACGTACACACACACACACACACACACACACACACACACACACACACACGCCTTAAGCAAACAAATTACAAAAGCTGAAAGGGGACCAGGAAGTGAACCTGAGCCCAGAGAAATGGAGGCATATGACTATCCTAAGTGCAGGAAGGCAGTGACCTGTCTGTTCCTATGACACGCTTCACTGCTAGCCTGGAGATGGGGAGCCAGCTCTGTGAGTATTTGTTCAGTGAATGCATGAGTCCACATATGCAGGGAAGAGGGTCGGAGATGACCACAGTCCCAGCATCTGTGGGTTAAGTCTCATCAGAGAAATGAATTTGCTCCAAGAAAAGCCAAAAGAAAAGGGCTTGAAGGTTAGATAGAGTTAAGGCAAGAGTTAAAGATGTTCTGATACCAGCTTCCAGGAGGAACGGGCAAGAGCTCACATGGAGCATTGATGCTGGGCTGGAAGTTTGGGCCTACTCCCTGTGCCCAACTAGAAGCCAGGGGCCATGAGAGCAAGGCAGAGAACTTTAGCAAGTGGCTCAGTCAGGGCTGATCTGGACATGGGGACAGACAGTTTAGAGGCAGAAGAGCAGA
This sequence comes from Mus pahari, assembly GCF_900095145.1. Taxonomy (NCBI): domain Eukaryota; kingdom Metazoa; phylum Chordata; class Mammalia; order Rodentia; family Muridae; genus Mus; species Mus pahari. Next base: position 87,723,436 of record NC_034602.1, read on the forward strand.
AATGGAAAGCAGGATTCATTCATTCCTTTCTCCCCAACAATATCCAAGGCCCATTTACCTCACACCAATCTGATCTGTAAGTTACCACCCACTGAAAGTGTTAAATGAAAAGGCAGAAAAAATGCACCGCTCCAGGAAGCTTTCCCTACGTTCAAATTCCAACCCTGTCTATAATTCCTTATCAGTAAACTGGGTTTGTCATTTCAGATTTCTACACCTGGACTTTCTTATCTGAAAACGTGGAGGAAATTATAGTTTGTCCCTCACAGCTTTGTCATGAAGATCGCCTGCAACCATTTAAATAAAGTCGTCTGCACTCACAGAACTTTAAAAAAAACCTATCTTGGACAAAGACTATAGAACATTTGTCCTTCAGAAGCTCCATGGAAGTGTTGGGAGAGATGGGAAGAGATAAGATGGATTCAGAGGGGTGGGGGTGGGGGTGGGGGGAAGAGGGAGAAGGAAATGCCCCAATGAAACCATTGTGTGCAACTTAGAAGTTATTTCAATTTAAAAAAAAATCAATAAATCAGGCTGGAGGGAAGTCTTGGAGGTTTAAAAAGCGCTGGCTGCTTTTCCAGTAGACTTAGGTTTGATTCCCAGCACCCCTGTGGAGGCCGATGAGTACCTGTAACTCCAGTTCCAGGGAACCAGATGCCTTCTACTGATCTCTTAGGGCACAGGCCTGCCTGTGGTTTACAGACATGGATGCAGTCAAAATACCTATGCATCTATAACAACCACCACCACCACAATAACAAAAGAGTCTCATATATTGAAGGATTTCTTCTCAAGTCCATGTTAGAGCAGGGCCTTTGTGAGTGTATCATAAGGAAGACCAGCATTTCCCGCCACTCTGAGCATCATGCCCTGAGACATTCTCTTCCTCGGGCATTGGGTTTTCCTACTGTTAACGGTGCAGGGATGCTCCAGAGGATTTGGGTAACAGTGGTGACCCCCACCTCGCTGCCATCACAACACACGGCTGAGAGTTAGTCACCAGTGAATTCTCATAAATTGCTTCCTCGGCATCTCAGCATTTTATTTGAGAAAACAATTGAAGCAGAAAGAAAATCGAGCAACAAGAGAGTTTCATTTTTGAACTCATTAGTTGGGAAGCTCAACAATTTGCTTAGATCGGCAGGGTTTTGAATGTGAGAATTGGCTTCTGAGAGGAAAGCAGGCAGCGATGGCCTAAAAGCCTTTCCTCGCCTGCTTCCACATTATTATCCCACGTTCCAAGTGCCTCGTTCACAGAGCAATGCATGCAGCTCACGGAGCGCAGTGCGCTTCTGTCAGGATCAGAGCCGAAATAGGCAGATGGACATTCTACAGAAAGCCCGGGTCAGGTTATAAATTTTACTTCCCTCCTCCTCGAGTTCTGCGTTCCTAAATCATTTTGGAATTTTTCTTTAATTGACCATTGTGTTTGCAGTTGTAAGACACTAACATAACTTCAGGACATGAGGGGATGTAGGATATTACCTTGATACCTGGGGGTTGCTGGTTCAACAGGTAGGTAATTCTTCATGACTCTTCAGGTTGCTTATGATCATAATATGTGACTGATGAAATAAATGACTCCTAGACCCACTCTTTCTGGAAGTCGGATTGTTTTGAATGTACCTGAAGTAAGTTCAGACCCTTTGAGCTGGCAACCCCTGAAGCAGTGATTTTCATGGACTTCCCTCTCATGGCTTGACAGTATCAAGGCTTAGAGACAGCCCAGACTTGTACGTTAGGATCTATGAAAGCTATGATATTTAATCACTAAAATCCATTGCATAAGAAGAATAAATTTAGCTAGTGTGGGAGACAGGAATAACACAAAAGCTTACCTACAGAGGCAGCCCATCCTTGGGCCCTACCTCATACCCTTCTTTTAGAATACATCATCAGGGACCATAGGGACAAGCCAGGGTTGGATTTGACCCCGGCTCCATCACTGACAGCTACATATCAATGTAAAACTCAGTGCGGTCACCTGTGATGGCAATGAGAGCCTCCCAGGACTGCTATGAGAGTGTGTGAGCTAATGCGCTCAGAAGCTCGTGTGGAATAAATACACCGAGCTGTTATTTTGTTATTTAATCTGCTTGTGATTCCATCTTCTCCCAGTCTGTGACCTCCTGAAGGCACTGTCCCGTATCTCTGGCCTCCTGCATATTCTCTATCTCTGGACCCTAACATCATATCTAGCGACTACACCAACTCCGAGATGCACCGTGAAGAGCTGTGAAGGAATTCCACGTGGGCAAAGTAGCATAGAAAGTCAGTTCCATAGTAGTGACCCACTTCTAAGTGTCTAGTCTCTACACTGTGATCTTTCTTTATTTTAATCTTCTTTTTTTCTCAAAGCCCATCAGCACTGATCCAGTTGCTAACAAATGAGTCAACTCATGGTGACACCCTGACAGGTGGGACAGAGGCCCATGGAGGAGGAGGGTTAGACCAATGTGGTGCTGCACAGCACTCAAGAAGTCAAGGCTAAAGACCAATGCTTTAGGCCAGCCTGGGTTACATGACTTCCAGGCTATCCTGGGCTACATAAAACAGCCAGCCCAAAAAAGTAACAAAGAGAAAGAGAAAGAAGAGCATGTAGGGAAGAGGAGGAGGAGGACGAGGGAGAGGAGGAGGAGGAGGAGGAGGAGGAGGAGGAGGAGGAGGAGGAAGAGGAAGAGGAGGAAGGGGGAAGAGGAGGGGGAGGAGGAGGAGGGGGAAGAAGAGGAGGAGAAGGGGAGGAGGAGGGGGGAGAGGAGGAAGAAGAGGAAGAGGAAGGGGAGGAGGAAGAAGAGGAGGAGAAGGGGAGGAGGAGGGAGAGGAGGAGGGGGAGAAGGAGGAAGAAGAGGAGGAGGAAGAAGAGGAGGAGGGGGAGAAGGAAAAGGAGGAAGAAGAGGAGTAGAGGGAGGAGGGAGAAGCAGAATAGTGGAGCAGTAACTTTCACATAGCAACCTTGCAGGCAGAAGCAGTAGTCGTTTCTCCGTTTCTTACGTGGGTCACAGAATCTAGGTCACGTCTAAATCCCAGCCTCAGTAGAGTCAAGAGGCTTCCTTGTCAGGGTAGGAAGTAAAGGTTCCCAGACCAGTCAGGGTCTTTCCTCCTCGTCATTACTCTCCTCCCCTGCAGCTGCAGCCTGGAGCTAACGGGCAGGGGTCTGGGTCTCACTCGGTTCTGAAAAAAGGACTGTGTAAGTGACGGAAGTATGACGTCATAGGGAAAAAAGGACTGTGTAAGTGACGGAAGTATGACATCATAGGACGAATTTCTTCTCAATTTTCTTCCAACTTCATTTTCTTTCATTTTTAAAACAAATACTTTAAAAAGTGAAGCACACGCTTAATCTGTTCAAAATTTCTTTTGCATATATGTTGTATGTACATGTGCAATGTATGTATATGTGAGTAAGCTTGCCCCATGAGGGTGCATCTGGAGGCCAGGGGCTGATCTAGATGTCTTTGTCAATGGATTCTTCACTTCCTTTCTTGAGGCTGAACCTAGAGCTTCCTGATTTGGCTAAGCTGACAGGTCAGCAAGCCCCCAGGTTTAGCCTGTCTCTGCTCTCCAATGCTCTCTCTCTCTCTCTCTCTCTCTCTCTCTCTCTCTCTCTCTCTCTCTCTCTGTGTGTGTGTGTGTGTGTGTGTGTGTGTGTGTGTGTGTATGCTCACGCACATACCCACGCACACGTGCTGAGGCCAGAGGTAGATGTGGGGTGCTCAGCATTTACCTGAGATTATTGTCTCCTTGCCTATGTAGACTCCTTGCTTAAAAATAATTAAAGAGTGCTGTGGACCTGTGTGCTGATGCATGAGGATTATCCATTATCCACTCTTTTGTAGGATGAGGCACCCAGAAGGAATTCAGGCTCAGGACTTGGCACAGTGCTAGAGTGCTTGCCTAGCATGCGTGGAGCCCTTGATTCCTCTGTCAGCATTAGAGAACTAAATAGAGAGAAAGGGAGTGATGAAATCACCCTGGGAGGGAACCTTCAAAGGGCCATACCCTAGCTCTCTAACTGCCCATTATTAACCCATTACAGGTTATTATTTAATTAAACAAACCATCCAAATACCCAGGGGATGAGTGAGAAGAAATAGATCGGTAGAATTAACAGACATCTAGTAAATATGAAGCAGTGGAGGGGACTTAGAGGAGGAGGAGAAGGAAGCCAGGAATAGCTCCTACTGCGCAGAACTGGCAAGCCTCTGATCAAGCTGCACAGTGGTTTCACACGAGCAAGGGGTGCATGAGGAGGTAGTGATTTTGTAACCAGTCTGCCTGGCAGGAATGACTATATCCTAAAGAGACAACTGTGTTCCCTTCTCTGGCTGTCAGGCTATTGGAACAGTGGACCTGAAGGAATGAGAATCTCTCCAGAGATCTCCTGGGAAGGAAGGAAATGGCTGAAAGCCTGGGGGAAGCCAGAGGAGGACCTTGTGCTCTGGACAATGATTCCCAAGATGTCAGATGTCCTTGAAGGTCAGACATGAGGCTGAGAACCTGGTGGACAGGACAGGGGACCACACCTTGATGGACTAATTATACATGTCTCTGGCTTTCTCTCTAACCCTCCTTACGTCAGGATCCCTGAAGATGACATTGGGAGCATCACGGAGTTTCTTTTTCCTTCTTCTCAATGTGGCCATATTGGATATATCTTCTGTTTCTGCTTTTCACTAATAATTTGACTCCTCGACTTAGCTTACTGAGGATGGGCAGTACAATCTGGCTCACTGGAGCACAGGCTATAACCCATAGCTAGGTCTGGTGATAATATAGTAACCGAGAAGGGACACAAAGGCACAGTTTGAGGACATCTGTTGCCTGAAGCATTTGACGGCAGACGGATAAGAAAGACAGTTGCCAGCAGCAGCTAGAGTCACTTCTCTCTGGTGACATTTCCTGTCTTTTTACCTCTATTTGGTGAAGAGTGCAAAATCAAGAACAGGATTTTGTTTTGAATTCTGGAGAAAGTCAAACCCTTGGGAAGTTTCTCCCGTCTCCGTGCACCTTGGCCTTGCTTTCCTGCTCTTTGGAGGTTCTTTTGAACCATTGGGGATGCTTCCAGTGGTTGACTGGCCTTGTCTTTAGGACTCTTTCTGTTGAACTCCTTGGATCTATTAAGTAGAGAAACAGAGTGGCTACAGCAAGGGAGGAGAGAGCAAGCTCTCTGAGACACTGGGAATCTGAGCATAATTTAGGAACTCGGAAGACACCACTCTGCCATTTCCACGGGCAAATTCTTCAGGAGAAAGGCATGGTTAGGTTTCCGTTATCTTGGATTTGCTTTTCCCCTGTAGAGTTTTCATCCCCACAGAAGGGTCCTGTCAGCTCTGGAAGGGAACAGGGTTTGGTATCTTAGGCTATGATCTCTGACTTAGAGAATGTCCTGTGTCTTAAAGGAACAGGACCATAATCTAACAGGAATATCATTGATAGGACAGGCCTAGTCAATTTGAAAGTTCTTGTGAGAAAATTCGGAGTTCTATTGAATTATGTGTGGCATCTGCTATGTGACAGAAAAATCAGGCTCCCTTCAGCCATTGGGGGTTCCTTTGACTTATTTGAGACAAAGAAGGAGGTGCTAAGATCTCTGCCCGGATTTATGTCTTCTCAGTGTTGAGATGGACTAATTTTGCTTTGGGATAGTTGCTGCCACATAATGTACTGTGCTATAAATAACATTATAGAATTGTGTATTTTCATGGTTTCTTTTTTTCTTTCTTTCTTCAGTCTTGTTGGTGCAAGTTGGAAATAGAACTTTAGGACCATGACATTGAGAGATAGGCAAAGTGGGTGGTCTCAGGAGTAGCAGTCTGCACAAAGCTATGTGGAAGGATGAAGGTCTTCAAAGGAAGAATAAAAATGTCCAGGGGCAGGGCAGATATATTTGGGATCTTGGTTGGTATCTGAAGAAAAGATAGGAGGGAAGTAGTTTTTAAATCAGAGCTGTGAAAAGCAGGCAAGATCCTATTCTTTTGACAAGAGGAAGTCATTTCCGTTAATGGAAAGGTTGGTATCCCTACCCGCCTTCCTTTCACGTTGTACTTGGGTCTTGGGAAAGTGCACTTACAGTATTTTCCATTCTGTGTGTGTTGCATGGAAAGTGTGAAGTGGGGCTCCAAGGTGACTATGAAGGACAGGCCCGTCCTCATTGTCCTTCAGGTCTGCTAAAGGTCGTCTCCTTGTCTATCTTAGTAGTATAGAATTAATGTACCTCGCAGACAATTAAGATGAAACCAACATTGTTCACAAGTGGCGGTAGTGGAACTTCTGTTCATTATTATTATTCTGTATGAATTATCAAACTCTATGTTCATGCTTGTAGACAGAACATTGTTATTACGCACAACATGTTGTATAACTCTGGCAGGTGACCATGAAGAAAATGTCAATAGACACTCACGTTCAGATATGCTTTAAATAAAATACTGTCTACTTCTGAGAAACCCCTATTCTCTCCCAGCAACACAGAGTTAGCATCCTCCCTCTGTCCAGGGCTTTTTCAGATAGTTATATGTCTGGCTGAACTGAAGCTTGTCTGCTGGAAACCTTGATCTTTCATCTGGCGCTGACTGTTTAAAACTGAGATACTGTGTCTTTGCTGGGTCACATGGTACGGGAGCGGAATGTAAGCTCTACCAGAGAGGATGCTCTAAAACATTATTTTATTTTAAATATTTTAATATTTTTCAAGGACAAAACCAGTCCTAAAAATAGTGTTTATCTTCATTATTCTGTGTCTTTGAGGTTTAATTAAAAGTCATCAGTTTTCCTTTTGAAATGGAGCAAAGGATTGACCTAGAGGTGGCTTCTGGCTCCATCTGCTTCTTTTTCAGCCTCAGTCTCCTTGAAGAGAAATGCCTTTTGGCAACAGGAAATGACAGTTTTTTTGTATGACATTCTTAGGACTCTGATTGTTGATGAAGAAAAAAAAAAACAATAGTTGTTTTATTGTTTAAGCTTTTGGTCTTCGTAAAAGTCTTAAAATACTTTCAAGTTAAAAACTTAAACCTAATTCTGTGGATGTTTCGGAGCGCAGATCCACAGGAGACACGCCTTTTCATCACCTCTCTCAGCGGCCTGAGAGGTTTGGAGTTTTAGGGACATAACTCAGGCCCGAGCAGGACACGCAGCTTTTGACACTGAAGACAATTTCAGGACTAGCTGGTGCAGTAAAGCGGCGTTGGAAAGATGTTTTAATATCGGCTTAAGTTTATTTGGGGTTTCAAGCAAAGGCAGGGCAGGAAGAACTGGGCTCTGCTCAAGGCCAGACTGGGCGGGCTTTGAACTGGAGGCATCACACCTTTAGCAGAAAATATTTATGCAGGAAAGGAACATTGACTCTCTGTGGGAAGCTTTCCCAGCGAATGTTAATTGTGCGAGAATTCCTGCTTCTCAGCTGGGGGAGGTTCTAAGAAGCCGGGCTCCTTTCCCTCTCATAGCCGCTGGTTCCTTTGCCTTTGACTGCTTATTGTGGAGCATCATGAGGATGCCAACAGAGGTGGCTGAGCTGTGACAGGGCTCTCACCAGTATATGGGTAAGAGTGGATGATTGTTCAGTGTGTGAGCTCTGTATAGTATTTGTCTGCTGGTGGTCTGGTAGCAAATATAAGGCCGTCCACATCACTAAATGGCTGCCTGACACCTTCTGAAGTTTTAACACTTAGATATTAATGATTGATATTGTTGGAGCTTGCTGTATTTATTTGGAACACATGCCCTGTCTTTAAATCAATGCTGAGATGAAAGAATGTAGGAAAGAAATTAGTGTGCCATCCCCCAATTATGAACTTCTACAGTTTGGGGACTAATGAAACAAGGTCCATCTGTTCTAATATAAAGATGGCAGCGTGACTGAAACTAATTTCTGTATCTAGAGAAATGACATTTTCCTAAGGATATTGTTCTGCTTTTAGTAATATTCTGTAATTGACTTGGAAAACAGAATTTTATGTTCTGCTTAAAAATATTTTTAATGTTTATATTTCAGGCTCTTGCCTTCTTAGAAAAGCATCTTAACAAAGTTAAGGTTTGTTTGAGCATCGATATGTATGGAAATATTGTAAACGACACTTTGTAAGCAGCTATTTTAAGATGATTTTAGTCCTTTTAAAGCCCTAAGTGTCTGTGATTGGAAATATATAGAGCAATGTATCTGTACTTTAGGCATTATGAATACCTTGAAGAGTCAATGGTATGGAGCAAGGTTTTCTTAGCCTCTAGGTCTGATCAGAGTTATGACCTCAGGCACACCAGGCTACAGCATTGCTCTGGGTCGGGCTGAATACTCTGGGTTAACCCCCATGAACATGGAGAAGCCCTGTGGCAAGGCTCTGTGGCAGCTGTCTGGATGAGAAAGAGGAAAACTCATGGAGAGTGTGAATGATGGGGAGGGAAGTGTAATAAGGGGGACTCTGCCCATCCACACAGATGTACCTAACTTTGATCTTTTAAAGGAACAACGGATAGAAATGATGACTTTTCCTTGGTCCTAGCTGACATATTTGCTTTGATTTGCTGAGTCCCTGACTCCAGAAACCAACTGGCATCTGCTTAAAGTTGGAAATGATAGACCTTCATAAATCCTGACCACCTCCAAAAAGGCTCGCTGCATGTGTGGTATATATAGTGTAGACCTCTTAATGCCTTATGGACTTGAGACATCTGGGGACATCTGCCACCTGGCCGATTGCTGTTTGGAACCCTGGTATGTGTCTGTTTGCCTCAGCAAACTAAGTATTGTTACTAGGTATATGACATACACTTGTGCATAATCCGATTGTAGTAGAAAAATAACACTGTTTTTGAATTAATGAGATATCTAAAATTTTGTACCGTAGACTTATCTCACTAAACCAAACATTCTAATACTGCGTTAGAAGAAGAAACTAAATACACAATGGGCTTCTATGTTGCCCTGTGTAAGGAGGCTAATTTCTACTGGCTCTGTTACACATTCAGATACTGCTTGTACTATGTTAGCCTTCGAAAGACTGATAGGTATAGGATAATTATAAATCCATACACAATCACTTGCCTTCTAAATTAGTTTTACCCTTGATCTATCAAGTCCTGTAACTTACTTAACATTCTACAGAAGTGAGGAGCTGAGGGATAGTTTTGATATGCTGGGGCATTGCCCATAGAACAAGCAGTTGAGGCTTGAGTTGTGCCTGACATAGGGGCCATTCACCCTGTATCTCTTACTTCCTTAAAGCTGGGCCAAAGGAGGTTATCAGCACCAAGACCTTGGCATTTGTCACTTACCTCCCACCAGCACGGATAAAATCAGACCAATGGGAACAAATTGTAACCAGGGATTCTGGACAATAGAGACAAAATTGCCAGATCTGAGTCATGGCATCTTCAGAAAACCTTCAGAGGCAAGGCAGGGAGCTGAAGACAATTCTGGGACACTATGGAACTAGGCTGTAACCCCAGCACTTGGAAACCTGAAGACGTCTGAAGCCAACCTAGGTAGGCATCATGGTGAGGCCATACCTCAAAACAATGAAATTAAGTGGCTTGTGCCAGCCCCTGGAAAGTAACTGAACCAAAAGATGTAGACATGGCTCCTTTTCACAGGAATCTGACAACATCTCAACGAGTTCTAACTTTGCTTCTGACGTGTATTCTATTTATATCTGTTATACATACACACACACACACACACACACACACACACACACACACACACACACGTGCGCACACACATTTCCCTTACAGACACAAGTGTTAAAACAAAGAATAGAGATATGCAACTACCCTGCCTGTTTGGCAGGAATGACTATATCCTAAAGAGACAACTGTGTTCCCTTCTCTGGCTGTCAGGCTATTGGAACAGTGGACCTGAAGGAATGAGAATCTCTCCAGAGATCTCCTGGGCAGGAAGGAAATGGCTGAAGGCCTGGGGGAAGCCAGAGAAGGACCTTGTGCTCTGGACAAAGATTCCCAAGTTGTCAGATGTCCTTGAAGGACAGACTTGAAGCTGAGACCCTGGTGGGCAGGGGGCCACACCTTGATGGACTAATGGTGCATGTCTCTTGCTTTCTGTCTCCACCCACCTCAACCTTCAAGGACTTCAGGATCCCTGAAGATGAAATTGAAGAGTGACTGGGTTTCTTTATCCCTCTTCTCAATGTGACCATATTGAATATATTTCTGTGTCTGCTTTTCACTAGTAGTTTGGCTCCTTTAGTTGACATATTAAAGCTGGGTGGTACAATCTGGTTTATTGTGGCATAAGCTATGACTCCTATGTCTGGTACACACTGTCTCGGGTAGCAAGATTTCACTAATACTCACGGTATCTTCTTTAGGCCTTACAATTGCTTTGTTACCTGAGATAATAAACCATGAAGAGTATAATGATACCTAGAATTGTAAAATAGAGGCTCACTCTCCACCTTTGACATTGTTATTTCTGGCATAACGTGGGAGGAGAAGTTCATTTTTATTTTTCTCAGTCTTGACCCATAAAATGATACTAGAAGATAGGGTTTCAAGATTTTTCATTGTCCCCAAGGCTACTCAAGGCCCAGGAACATAGGAAATTCAGACTATGCAGCCCAGGAGAAAATATGACCAAAGGCAAGCAAGGTCCCACAGCCTGGGCCCCTGAGCACCGGCACTAGGCCGGCTCTGACTCTGTTACCCAGCAAAGGGAGGCCAGCAGAACCGGGAAGACATAGGCAGCCATCAACCCTGACAGCTTTTGTGTTTAACTCCCACACTCACACCACCCCAGTCCTGTTTCTGCAGTGTCTGTGCTGAGGGAAGGCAAGGGAGACAGAGCGTGAGGGAACAGGTAGGCAAGTCCACTTGGGCAAGAGGCTCTTTGCAGTATCCTACTGCAGTATCTCCTTGGCTTTGCTTCCCCAGAGATGCATTTAACTACAATGTGTAGAGAGAAACCCCATTCAAGAGAGTAGGGTTATTATCTACACAAAAGGCCATTTAGGGAAAGAACAGCTCTGTGATTCACACAGTGGCTGCCAGAGTCCAGACCTACTAAAAAGGGGTTAGTTGTTTAAGTGGGAATGTGAAACAAATGTAATAATCAAGGCTAGCTGGGCACCCGCCACCCCACCCACCCTAGCCCCAGCAACGCTGCCTGAGATCATAAACTAATTTCCCTGAAAGTTCTAAGCTTCGGAGAAGCAAATCACGGTCTCTAAATGCCACTTCCATCGTTAACCTTAGCCCCAGTGGCTAGGTTTTCACTGAAGATAGATAGATAGATAGATAGATAGATAGATAGATAGATAGATAGATAGATAGATAGATCATGTTTAAGCATGCTTTTAAAAAGAAACAAAAGCAAAAAGGCCCCAAACTTTAGAATGTACTATATAATTAAAGAAAGGAGAAAATAGACAAATATTCTTTAAAACAAAAGAATGGATTAAATACTTGAAGTTATTTTGAAAATTTGGTTCTATCTCAGTACTATTTCCTTTTGATTATATAGTGAATATGTAAAACAATTTTTAAACTTAAATATATTTTTATCACATTCTTTCCTTCCCTCAGGTCCTCCCAGGTCCTCCCCCCTTCTACCCTTCCAACTTCATGGTCTTCATCAAAAAACAAAAACAGAAACAAAAGAACAAATTCCCAATATAGTAAAACCCATCCAAACCAAGCAAGCAAAATAAAACACTTCCAAAAAAGAAACAAACAAAAAAGCCTCATTGTACTATGACCAAATAGAAGATCATTTTTTTTAAAAAAAGAAACAACAAAAAACAAAAAACACAAAACAAAAATAAATAAACAAACCAACAGAGAAGTTTATTATTTCGTGTCAATTACCCTGCACATGAAGCCTGCTCTGGAGGGGCTAATATGCCCAGTGTCACTCCATTCGGGATCTTCCCTTTCCCAGCAGGTAGAAATAACAGTTCAGTTGTTAACCTTCAGTCATTCATTCTTTTCATTCATTCATTTTTTACAAACCCTTTTGGGTGTGACTTTTATAGGACCCACTGTTCTTTTGTCTAGCTCAATGTTATCAATATTTTATAATCTCTCTCTGGGTGGTCTGCGTAAAAACGTGAAAGAAAGGGTTTTTTTAATGAACAGTTTTTTTCTTTACTGATGAAATATGAGGTAATTTGGGCATGCCCCCCTTCATCCCCAGACCTAACTGCTCTTTTGTTAACCGCAGTGTAAAATAGAGATCAAAAAGGACGTGGGTGTTTCACATTAAATGTTCGAACCTTTCTCAGATAAAGGAGAAACAAAAACAAAATAAAGCAAACAAAAACCCAAACAAACGAACAACAACAAAACAAACCTAGAGTTTCCCCATGAATAACTATGAGAAGAAGAAGTCTCGGAGACAGTATCCCGGAGGTGTGGGGACTCACAGAGATGAGACTCGACAGAGATGAGCCTCTGGGTTCCATGGTATCTGAATCATCATTGTTACTGAGATAGTCAAGCACCCACCATGTCCATGGGTCCAGTGTCCTTCTTAAGAAATAGGGCTGGGTCCTGTAAGCAAAATCTTTCTAGCATATGCAATAGTGTCTGGGTTTGGTGGTTGTATATGGGATGGATTCCCGGGCATCCATATAGGGCAGTCTCTGGATGGTCTTTCCTTCTGTCTTAGCTCTGAACTTTGTTTCTGTATCTCCTTTCATTCTAGTGGATGGAACACAGGGCCCCTAATGAAGGAGCTAGAGAAAGTACCCAAAAAGCTAAAGGGGTCTGCAACCCTATGGGAGGAACAACGATATGAACTAACCAGTATCCCCCAGAGCTGTGTCTCTAGTTGCATATGTAGCAGAGGATGGCCTAGTTGGCCATCAATAGGAGGAGAGGCCCCTGGGATTGCAAAGATCATATGCCCCAGTACAGGGGAATGCCAGGGCCAGGAAGCAGGAGTGGGTGGGTTGCGAAGCAGGGCGGGGGGATAGCATTTGAAATGTAAATGAAGAAAATATCTAATTAAGAAAAAAAGAAATAGGGCTGGGACAGGTGTACGCTAGACATTTCCACATTGTTTGGCTTGGACATTTTGGTTACTAGACTAACCTTATATTAAAGGCATGGACTTAAAATGTTGCTTAGACTACTGAACGATTTTAGAATGAGCCCCAACTAGTCATTTTGCATATAAGTAATGAAAATAACACAAGTGACCAATGCACAAGTTCATGAGGAATTCTTTCTGTTAGATTACACAATGAATTAGCTTTTTATGTGCTGCTGTTTCTAAAGTGACTTGCAGGTAGTACAGAGGTAGAAATTAGCTGCTTGGCAACTAGTGATTAATAGTTCACTCACAGCCTCACGGACAGCCTTTATCACCTGCCCACATTACTCTCACAAGAAAATATCTATCAAGTCCTAAGCATTTAACCCCAAGTTCTTATTTCCTGTGTTCACATTGTTTAATTACGAATTTAAGAAGTGTGCATGAGAGGACATTGCCTTCAAGTTCTGTGAAATTCTCTTAACATCAAAAATTTGATCCAGAACTAGCAAGATGGTTTAGTGGGCCCTGTGGCCAAACATGAAGACCTGTGTTGAATCAGATCGACATGGAGGATCGAGAGAACCAACCTCTGCAGGTGTCTTCTGCCCTCCACGCATGTCATGGTTTGTGCACGTGTGCACACACATATATGCACACACAGATACACAGACACACACACACACAGACACACACACACACACACACACACACACACACACACACACACGGTAAAAGAATAAGCAGGAGTCTTTGCATCATTGGTTCCTAGGAAAACACTTCAAGTGAATGAAAGAGCATAGCCTAATCCAGGGTGGAGAAAAGGATGTCGAACTTGCTTTTTTTGAGAAATCCTGTCTGGATGCTTGCTGTGTGGCAGGTACTAGTGTGTGCAAGCCCTTGTGTACTTGGCTTTTGCTACGTGTACATAGAGCTGTGCTAGAAAAAGCAAGGGTGGACGGTGAGATCCCTGAGAAGCAGAGCGAAGCACAGAGGGCTGGGGCAGAGTGTCTGGCTTAGGCTTCACTGGGCAAATGTGTGAGCAAAACCTAGAAGAAGGTAAAGAATTCCTTGACGTGGATACTGACTGGGGAGGAGAGCTGCTATGAGATACAAGTAAGGACGCTAGAAAAGAAAAAGTATATTTGCCAAATACCCTGACTCCCCCCCACCAAAGTAATTTCTTTGTCCCAAATATGATTGGTATATGTGATACTACCCCATAAAATAATAGATAAATGCCATCAACACCACATTACAGTTAGAACTAGTCTATTTATAGTTAGGGAATAGCAAGTGAAGTATCACTTATGTTCCAACCTTCATGTGTACCATGCTCCCTGTTTAGGAACTGGTATGATGTTTTACTTTGATAATGAAGTAATTAGCTTCATGATTGTTGTTATCTTATCACAAAAGCCAGGAAAATTAAGCAGACTTAGGAAAGCATGATGTACGGGTTGACCTATTTGGGGAGACAGGAAATCACCCATGGGGATATTTGAGCTGAGACTTTTAGGTGAATGACAACTACCTAGACAGAGGTAGAAGGAGCTGCGGAGTATCTGACAAACACAAAGACTAGTTCACGGAGAGGGTAGTTGTTCGGTCTGCCAGGATCCTAGCAGAAAACTTCAGGCACACTCAGAGGCCATCTGAGGACAGTTTAATTAAAGGGCTCTTTATTGTGGTGTCTAAATGGTTAAGGATAATCAACAAGGGATGTACAGTTCCCTGGCACAGCAAGAATGAAAAGCTACAGCTGTGCCTGGGTACCAAAGTGGAAAGCAGGGATGTCTATGAGAAGACAGTTACAGGAATAACTGACTTCATAGTAATTGTGGCCTTCTGCAAAGACTTGAACACAGTATGAGGCTGCACAGCAGGGAAAGATCCAGGGGAAATTATATACTATAAATCCCATCCTCTTCCCAGGGTACAGGGCATGGTGGGGGAAGAATGGAGTGGATTTTCAGGGGGATGAGAAGATCCTGTAGAATAGGAAACAGATTTCACTGGCCTAGTGAAAGATTCTGAAATCAGTTTTTCTAAAAGTGATAGACAGCGAGAGATGGTGTGATCAGATCCCTGTTCTTCAAAGGGGGCTGCTCTTGTAATCTGAGCAGGCTGTAGGCAGGCCTAGAAGATGTAGCGAGCTCAGTTGTTCTGTAGTGTGCTGACCAGAGAAAAGAAGTCTACCAATCTGGTGGTTGTGGATAGCAGGGGAAGGCCTCACGAGGCCACAAGTTTGAGTGGGGCTGGAAATGGGAAACAGGGAAGAAGAAATGAGATGTGTCAGGGAAGTCTGTACTTTTGGTTTGTGTAATGGGGTGGATGCTGGTGTCTTCCCTGAAGGTGAATTCCCTGGGTTTGAGGGATGGAAACGGTCATAAATGGGATGTTGGATGTGGTGGGAGTCTTCCCGGAAGCCAACAGTGAATGTTAAGTCAGCACCCACACCTCAGTAGGGACTTAAGATACCTTCTCTCACAACCTACCAAGATCCAGAGCTGGGTATTCCACATGAAACATTCTCCACACACACACACACACACACACACACACACACACACACACACCATTGCATAGATTTGTTAAAAACAAACCCAACGTGCTATCAGGTTAAAGTCCTCACTCACTTTTAGAACCAAAGCCCAAACATCTCAAATCTATCTGCACTTCGCCTCCACGGACTGCTGTATCTGTAGGTCACAGATGTGTCAGGGAGGCCTGGGAAAGTAGTCAAGGAGAAAAAAGGAAAGAAAACCCTCCTGTTATTAGGTCACAGTTCATTTGGAGGAAAATATGGGCCTTGTCTCTTTGGACTCCAGAATGAGCTGGTATGAGGTCTCATTTGTTTTTCTTTGCTTTTATGATACTGAAGCTTGAACCCAGGGCCTGCACATGCTACGTAAGTGGCCTCTCACTGAGCTACATCTCCAGCCTTTGGTTACTTAACACAGAACCTTGCTGTGTAGCCCAGGCTGGCCTTATACTCACAGTATAGCACAGGCTGTCCTAGAACCTACCACCATTCTACCTTTGCCTCCGAATACTGGGATTATAGGCATAGATCACTACTGCCTGCTGTGTGGCTTTCGTGGTCAGTCAGCCAATATTCGCTTAACAAATATTGTAGCCTTGGGGCTTTTTCTGATCTCCATAACAAGGTGCTGAGTAGCCCGTGCTTTGCCATTATTCAAGGGCTTAAAATTAGTTGAGGAACAATTGGATATAGGAAACACTCCTATGTGTGATAACATTATTCGAAAAGACAAAGTGCATCGAACTTACAGCTTGAGAAAACGGCAGAGAGCATCGTAGGCTAAATGAAACTTATCAATGGAGAAAGCACTGCTGAATATTGATGGCCTAAGAAATTATGGCATCTCGGGGTTGGTTTGTAATGAGCTAGCTCCTTCCCAGGATGCTTCTTAAGTATGTAATTAGCTATACTTAGCTAAAGAAAGTACATAGTAAATGACCTGAAAATTGAGGTTTGGGGACTTATTTAAGATTTATTTTTGAAAATCCAGTAACTAAGAGTGGTTTGCTTTATTTGATAAATGAGAGAAAACAATCTGTTTACATTTCCACTGAGGGAGAAGCTGATATGATGTGATGTGACCTTAATCCTTGTCTCATTCATGACGAGTGCCATCAGCAAGCCTTAGTTCAAGATCTTTGGGGTTCTGGAAATCACACTCTGTGTGGAAAAATCTTCTCATATCCATTTGCGAGAAAAAGAGCATAAGGCATCTCTAATAACGGTGTCTAGAAAAGCAGAAACTTTCCTTAGTTGAGTGTATTATAATGGCAACTCCCAAATATCATTTTTTAAATTTATTTATCATTATTTTCTTTATTTACATTTCAAATGCTATCCCGAAAGTTCCCTATGCCCCACCCCCGCCCCTGCTCCCCTACCCACCCACTCCTACTACTTGGCCCTGGCCTTCCCCTGTATGGGGCATATAAAGTTTACAAGACCAAGGGGCCTCTCTTCCCAATGATGGCCGATTAGGCCATCTTCTGCTACATATGCAGCTATTGTGTGATGCTTCATGTAATTCATCCCACTGCACAGTATGGAAGCTTATTTGGAAAGGTATGTTGAGAATGTAGTATTGCTTTAATTATAAGGGGAAAAAAATTAGTCTTAGGTACCCAGACAGTATATGAAGGATGCCGTGTATCATCATTTAGTAAAATGTAGTGATGTAGAAAAAAAAAAAGCAGTTACAAGAACAAATAAGATCTTGGCTCAACATCTGGTTCTAGTATATGTACTTTTTCTTTATATGTTGATTTGTTTATTGCTACTCATTTCTATATAATAGGTGGACAAGCACAGGGGTAAGTGTTAGAGGAACTTCCCAAATAACTTACCCAAGAAGTAAACAAAAGATCTGGGTTTTGAACAAGCAGGTTGCCTCTAGGCTTCTCATCTCTATTATTATTATTATTATTATTATTATTATTATTATTATTATTAATTGTTATTGCTCATTAGTTTTATTTTTTTAATCTATACAGAATCTTGCTTTGTAGCCCAGGCTGGCCTCAAACTCAATGATGCCTGTCTTACCAGACTTACAACACAGATTACAGCCATATGCCATGGCGAATTCTCATTCTCAGTGGCTAAAGGCTTTACAAAATAAACAGTTTCTCTTCATAAACAATTTCTCAACGAAAACTATGAGACAGCAAATAATTTGCAAACATACATAAAAATTTATAAAACAGGGCAGTTTCATGGATAAGAATTTGGAATACTTAGTAAATTCATAGAAATATATATGATAATTAAAAATAAAAATATGCTGGGGAGAATTAAAGATGGAAATTTTCTACTATTTTAAAAACTATTTTTGAAGAAGAACATGAGGTTAAGTAGGAAGAGGTTAATTTACGATCCAAGGCTGACCTAGTGCTATTGTAATTGTTAAAATATGGTCTGAATTCTTCCTAAAACATTTCCTGCTTCACTTGGAAGGGAAAATAGAAGTTCTGCCTTGAAATGATTCTATTCTAAAGCAAGAGAGGAAGGTTCTAGAGTCTCTATCTTGAAATCCTCCTCCTCCAAAATTTAATGTGTAGATTTATTTATTCAGGGTACAGGCAATGAAACACAGGATCTCACACAGTTCAGCATGTGGCCCAGAACTATGTGATAGTCAAAACCCTAGACAAATATTAAAAACATAACATTTTGGGGAAAGAAGAAACAAAATGCAGAGTAATATAGGTGATACTGTATTATCATCTGAGTGATATTCTATATGGATGATACTGTATTACCATCTGCATGATATACTGTGTGTGGTGATATTATATTACCATCTGCATTGTATACTGAGTGGATGATACTGTATTACCACCTTCATGATACACTGTGTGGAGTGATACTGTGGTGCTCAAACACCAAGCAGTATTTAACAGCACACTAATTATTAATAGGGACACATGTTCCATGGCAGTACATACTCTGGCTCTTAAGTTGGGAGCAGGCTTTCTCATGGGTTGTAATTTACATATTTAAAGTCTATGCTATTTGTGTTTTCTTTTAGCCAACACTAAAAATGTGAATTTGTAAGGAAATGAATCTTTTGTTTGATTTTTTTTTTTTTTTTTTTTTTTTTTTTCTAAATTTTATTTTTCTAAATACCCTTGGCTGTCCTGGAATTTACTTTGTAGACTTGGCCTGCCTCCAACTCATGGAGATCCACCTGCCTCTGCCTCCCAAGCGCTAGGATCAAAGGCATGAACCACCGCTGCCCAACAGGAAATAAATCTAATTTACAAAATTCTTATCCCTGGTACAAATCTAATAGTTAACTGTGTTTCTAAAACAGCACCTTCTCAGGTAATGGCATGCGTCACAGCCCAAACACCCAAGCTTCTCCAGAATGAAGTTAGCTTTATGCAATGGCTTGGGAATGACAGCAGTGTAAATCTTTTTGTTCTCTCAAATCACAGGTATGCCTCTGAGATACAGGGCATACTATTTCCCCCTTACTCTGCATACCTGCGTCCTCCACATTTTGCTCTAATCTTCAAGGAGCAAGATAAGTGTTTCTCTCGGACTACATCCCCAACACACTATCCAGTGGACATACCCAACGGCCTTCAGAATGGTAAGCCAGGGTACTTGAGCCGCTGGACACTCCCCACTTATCTCACAGCCCAGCTTCTCCTAGAAAGCAGCAAAGCGATGCTTGGCCGGTGAGAAGGCAATGGCTTGTACTTTCCCATCCTTACAAAATTAGACTGTCTACATGTATATAATACACAGAAGGAAGACAGCACTGGTAACCCTGCCGTCTCCAGGTTAGCCAAGACAGTCCCCAAGTCAAATGAGGCCTGCACCCTAGCTTCCTCAGTATCTATCCCTTTTGTAACGCAAACTGTCCTTTTACAACAAGGACGTTTAGAAATGAAAGGCTGAGTCCCTCTCTAGGTCTTTAAGGAGAAAGTACAGAGAGCTCCCCCTCCCCCTCCTCCACATCTCAAGCATCCTGCTGGAGCAAGACTGGTCAAGTCAACAAAGGAAAGCTAGGTAGGGGGAGCCCCCGGGGGATTCCTCTCCTGGGGCTCAATCCTGAGCAGCTGTGAGAGAGAAGAGGGATGTGCCTGGGTGGGACCTTTCTGAGGAAGGTGCCAACAAGGAGGGAGCATTTCAAAGGCAGATAAGGCCAAGGTGGGATTCCAGCAAGAGTCAAGAAAATTTATGTCAGTACCAATGAAAGGGTACCTTTCAGGAGGGCTCAGATTGCAAGGTAACTTTTTTTTTTAAATTTATTTTATTAGATATTTTCTTCATTTACATTTCAAATGCTATCCCGAATGTCCCCTATTACCCCCCCCCCGCCCTGCTCCCCTACCCACTCACTCCCACTTCTTGGCCCTGACCTTCCCCTCAGAGACAAAGTTTGGAGCTAAGAGGAAAGGATGGACCATCCAGAGACTGCCCCACTCGGGGGTCCATCCCATAATCAGCCACCAAACGCAGACACTATTGCATATGCCAGCAAGATTTTGCTGAAAGGACCCTGATATAGCTGTCTCTTGTGAGGCTATGCCAGGGCCTGGCAAGGTAACATTTTACAGTTGTCTGCCAAACTGTTCAAGTCTCCTGGGGAAGGAAAATTCCATTCATCAGACTGGCGCTTAGTGTTTTGCTTTTGTTTTAATGAAGGCAAAATGCAAGGGGCCTAAATCTAGAGCCTCGTTTTCAATTGTCAGGTAGCTGAAAGCCACAGTCCTAACCTACAGGCTAACACTGGCAGTGGCAGGACTGAGGTGGTGGGTAGGGAGAGGTGGAACTCCACAGAAAAGACTTAGGGGGTGCAGAAAGACTCTGTGCTGTTAACTTATCCTATTTGTATTGTCAAAATAAAAGCCCCTTCTGCAGCATTTGAGCTCACTGTATGTCAGGCAAGAAACCACTGTACTGTCCCTGAGTTATGACACAGGGGTCCCTTTGCATTTATGAAAACGGCTCCTTAAGGTGAGCTTGCCAGTTGCACTTCCAGCCTTCAAGGGCCAGGCACATTAAATCAGCAACTGAAGGAATGTTAACGCAACCCTACATTCGCAAAGATTTTGATATTGGCGGGGAAAGGAGGAGCTATCTATATCTAGGTCTAGCTGGACAAAAATCATGCACTTTCCAGAAAAGCTACTGGGAGCTGGAAAATTTTAGAAGTGTATAAGAGAAGTAAAGTTTTAAGAGAGAAAAAAAATCACCCTTGTCTTTAGCTTCAGGCCAGCTCTCCAGCCCCTTTTCTGAGCTATCCACCGAGCCATTTTCTTTCCCTCACTTCTCCTCTTTAATACAAGGGTTGGGAGCTTACAGTGTTCGGAGCAATGTAATGGGATGAACAGCAGCCACATCAACAACAGAAGCTGTCAATGTTTTCTGAACTAGGCAAGGGTGAGCAGGGACTTTGCTGATGCACCTCCACCTGCTCTGAAAGCCAAGGCAATCAGGAAATGGCTAGCAGAGAAGTGGCACAACACCGCGTGGCTCTTGGCAAATTTGACATTAATTATTAATTGAGAGAGGAAGGAATAAGTTGTATCAGAATAAAGACACATCGGTTTGGTGGTTTGTGCTCCAGAAAGATGTATCTACCATGGAGGCGGGTGTATACCGCAATTTAAACATGCTACCGTCTAAGATGGAGATGTGGGAAACTGCTTTGCAAAAGATTCATCAATAGTAAGCCATTAACATAGTCAATTTAGAACTTGACAGTCAGCAGTTTTTCTTAGCCTCAAATTCACCAACCAGTCATAAAAGCGTGACACCCAACGTCTTCATCTACTCAGAAGTGCAGACAGGCCACCCGCTCATTCATGAAATATTCACTAAGCAACCCTGTGTGACCTTGGGTGAAGCATGGCATGGTAAATCAGTTAGGAGCCTCATTTTTCTAGGGAGCCTCGTGTCCAAAGGTGACATCACCCGTGGTCATGAATAACTAGCATACAAGATCAAATGCAATGAGATTACAGATGACAAATCAGGGGAGACCAGACCTGAAAGACTTTTCTAGAAGGGGAGAGATGCGCTGGCTTAGGAACCAGACTGAGAGCAGACAGTTTGAGAAACTGAGCAGTTGTTCAGGACAGAAAGGACTGAAGGAATCCCTCATAGGGTGAAGACGAGGACTGGCAAGAGCAAGACTGGACAGCTCTCGGCCTGCGGGCAGCATGCCCCTCTCTCTGTACTACCTACACTACGTATGTGTGTACATATATGCTACATTCACCTCTCATTACACACACGACTGCCACACCAGGCCCCGATGCCACTTTATGGAGATCCTGGGCTTAGTGTGTGCATAGGGAAGAATTAGAAAAAAAAAATCCTAAAATGATATGTGATTTTATTATTATTAAACATTAATTTAGTCTTCTATCTACATTAAACCTGGATAAACTTTTTGCTTTTCCTGAAAATCTACAAAGGAAAGAAACACACACACAAATACTGTCACATCCACATAAAGGAATGCATTGTGAATGGAGAGGTAGGTGCAAACAGGGCATGGGCAAGAGAAGAGGTGTGGCGATCTGGGCGTGGCGGTGGGTAAGGGCTTTGACTGACACGTGGGTACCTAGGTGAGTAGGTGTGGAATAGCAGCTAAAGCAGAGGGGTGGTTTTTTACGTGATATCGTGATTACGTACTCGACAATTATTATGCCAATAATATAAAGCTTAACAGTTGCCAGTAAAACTGCAGTTTGGTTATAGAAGTCAACTACCATATTTATACACACGTCAGTACAGAGGAGAATAGATCTCAGGGGACTCCTACCTGTTCCTTTACTTCTAAAAGTATTCACCAAGACCTGACCTAAGATATGATTCAGCAATTTCTAATACATCATCTGAGTGAAGTAAAGCAAAGCCACGGAAGGGCAAAAGCAGGTTTAGCTTGTAGTACTTAAGTGGAGGATGATTTTTAAAATGGACATCGGGTATTAAATTAAATGTAAGGAGTAACTTTTAAGAATATTAGTAAAGACTGTTGGTTTTTTTATGGGGAATTCCATGGGTCAGTGCAAGCTGATGTGAGAGATTTGGACTTGATTTGATATCACTGGATGTCATCTAAAAATGAGCAATTATCCTAGCCAATCACAATTCTTAAAGAATTAGCTGTACATAATTAGGAAACATTGTTTTCTGATAAATACTGTTTTAAGGAGCCGCTATTCAAAGTGTGGCCCTTGGAACAACAGGCTCGGAATCACCCGTGAGCTCGTCAGAAGGGCAGAATCTCTTGGGACCCATCGGAGCTACTGAAGAGACGACTGGGAATTCCAAATGCTCAGAATGGTTTTTGCACAATCCCGTGTTTATCAACACTGTTTTATCATGGATCCTTTTTTATAGAGTAACCATTTAACCTCAACATGGAAATGGTAGCCAACAGCTTGAAAGGTGCTGCTATCAGTATAAACTAAACTCTTTTCAAATGAAGCATTCCATGTGTTAATATATGCACGTGAATATATGTACATTTGCATACATGTCTATGTACCACACAGAAAACAGCCATGATCCTATTTCTATATTTATGAAAAATGTATTTGAGAAAAATCTTAGGATTCCATGGGGTAGGGGGTGATTTTGTGACCTGTTTAATCAAGAGGTGAGTATCTTCTGAGGCCTGTGTGTGAGGGCTGGGATTAATTCTTCAAGACCTGTGACAACAGACATGTTATTCATTAATGCAGTGCAACCCAATGTGCTTTCTTCTACATGTTTCTACTTATATGTTTATTCTTGGGCATCATGTTTTGGAGGCTGTCAAAACATTTTCATAGCCTTTCCAGAACTTATTAGAGACTTGGTTTTTACATAAGTTTTCCTTGGGTTATTACAAGCTGATAAGAAAGCTTTGTATTCAATTCATTATCATTGTAAGTTGTCCAAAAATGAACAATATTTTCTAAAAGAGCTGGTTGGTTCAGTTTTTTAAATTATATTTATTGGGGGTATATTTATGACTCTTTTCTCTTCCTTTAACTATCTGGGTCCTGCTGTGTTTAAGCTTGGTGACAAGTGTCTTTACCCACTGACACATCCCTTCAGGCTACTTTGCTCCTTTAAACCAATACTTTGAACAGAAACTTGAACAATATTTCCCTTCCTGTCCTCTTATAGATTCAAAGCCATAACCACAAGTCTCCCAAAGCTCATAACCTAGGGTGGTGGCTCTTATTTTATTTTATTTTATTTTATTTTATTTTATTTTATTTTATTTTTTTCATCAAAGATCCTGAACTTGAGGCCAGAAATATTTGTTCTTAAACATCTTGCTTCATAGGAAGAGTCCTGGGGAGGAGTAGGAATCGAGAAAGGCTGTGCTAAGAATTTAAATTTAAAATGAGATGACTCTTACCACTTGATTTATCCCACCCTTTCCAGATAGAAAACTGAATAAAAGGGATTTTCATACTATTCAGATTTTTGTTGTCTTGATCTCCCCATCTGTATAACACTACTCATTGATTAACCTTCCAGGGAGATGTCTAGCTCCAAAGACCTATGACATTATGATTGTTACAAAGACTGACAGCAAATGCATAGTGGTAGCTGGGCTTCCAGAGATGGGGGGTGGGGAGGAGGAGGGAGAGGGAGAGAGAGAGGGAGAGGGAGAGGGAGAGAGATGTTTTACTGGGTAGGAAAACTGTCTAATTTCAGTTCCTATCATGATACGAATAGCTGACAGTTTGTCTCATTAATGCCTAACACACAAACACAGTTTGCATTTCACATGGAGATATCAAGGTTTAGTGGATTGCAGTAACTTGAATGAGACTACATAACTGGTGAGGATCAGGGCTGAAGTTTGAGTACGGGTCGTCCTCCAGTTCTTAACTGCATCATGATACACCATACCCCACTGCATCATGATACACCATACCCCACTGCATCATGATACACCATACCCCTCTGCGTCATGATACATCATACTCTCACTGCATTATAATAAACTATATCAGAGTTTGAAGCTACAGGTTCCAGGCCAGCCTAGGTTACACAGAGAGACTATACCTCAATCTCCCCCATGCCTCCGAGGAAAGAAAAAGAAAGAGATAAAATAATAGAGAACATATAAATATTTTAACACAAATAAAAATATTTTATGCTTTCAACATTATATTAGATTGCATTCTTATTGAAAACAGGAAATAAATATTTTTACTACCTGGAATAAAATGAGTAATTGTTTGCTATAGAAATGGAAACAAATAATAAAATTTGAGAAATATCTAATATATGTGTAGATGGAGAGCTGTGTTTTTTTTTTGTTTTGTTTTGTTTTGTTTTTCACAGTAAAAGTTAGTGGGAATGTGCACAAGTACATGTTTTTGGTACCAAGTTCAATTTTAAAAGCGCACTAAATGGCATTCATTTCTTGCAACAGTTTTTAAGTATAAACAGTATGTGGGTTTGGCATTACCTTTTGAAATAATCACTGAGAGAAATTTACTTTAAACTGAAACAGTTTTGATCTGCAAGGAGAATTTCTTCCTGACAGAGGAACTGGATTAGATAAGGCCATCATCTTCGAAAAATGATTTAAGGAAGAGGTGTTCTCTTCTGACTCGCAGGCTTCTATTTTGCCATATTCTAAATTCTGGGTCCACAGAAACATATGTGCATGTGTGGGCACACACACACACACACACACACACCACATACACACACGCACACACACACACACACCACATACACACACACGCACACACACACACCAAATACACACACACACACACACCACATACACACACACACACACGCACACATACACACACACACACACGCACACATACACACACCACATACGCACACACACGCACACACACACCACATACACACGCACACACACACCACGTACACGCACACGCACACACACACACCACATACACACACACGCACACGCACACACACCACATACACACACACGCACACGCGCACACACCACATACACACACACGCATACACCACATACGCACACACATGCACACACACACCACATACACACACACACGCACACACACGCACACCACATACACACACGCACACACACACACACCACGTACACACACATGCACACACACACACACACACCACATACACACACGCACACACACACGCACCACATACACACACACACACGCACACGCGCACACACCACATACACACACACACGCATACACCACATACGCACACACATGCACACACACACACACCACATACACACACACACGCACACACACACACACCACATATACACACACGCATGCACGCACGCACACGCACACGCGCACACACACACACACACACACACACACTTCCACTAGCTTATCAGTAATTTGTCATTGTAGTGGCTTGCTTATTGCAACGACCGTTTCCTTAAACAGCAATGTGGAAAACAGATATCCCCTTGAATAAATTAACCCAGCCCCATTTTGGCTTTCAGGCTGAGAATGGAGAGACAAGTCACGGCCTGTGAGAACAACGAGATGGCTTCGAAGAGTCATTCCATCTCCACTGAATTCACCTACCAATGGTCAGGCCTGGTGGTTTGAATGAGAAATGATCCTCACAGGCTCACGTACTTGAACATTGTCCCCAGTTATGGCACTATGTGGTGGTGGTGGTGGGGGGTATGTAATCTTTAGGAGGTAGAGTGTTGCTGGAGAAAGTAAATCACTGGGGGTGAGATCCGAGGGTTTAGAGTCACTCTCTCTATATAAGGAAGCTTTCTGCTTCCTGTCTATAGATAAGATGTGGTCTGTCAGGCCCTGTTTCCTGATATCATGCCTTCCCCACCATTTTGGATTCTTTCTTTAGAACTCTAAGTCAAGATAAGCTATTTCTTCTGTAAGTCACTTATGGTCATGGTTTTTCATCCTAGAAAGGGAAAGGCAGCTAAAGTATCAAATGAAGCCCCACCACAGACCAATGTTTCCAAGGCCCTTGCCACCACCTCTTTCTCACACAAGCGATCAGGACAGATGTCTGTTGGGCCCCTGTCAGTGTTCAGGATGTCTCTGTGGTCTCTCCTGCCTCTCCACCAGACAGTGTTGTGCTCGGTGCTTTGTCAGTACATCTGGTCTACCAGCCTTGCTGTTAGGGCACATGCTATTAGGGTATGCTGCCACTACCATGTTGGACACATCGCTCAATTCTCTGTACAGGGTCAGAGAAGTGCCTTCCTGAATGGGACACGAGCTATGATCTACCCTACTCCCACAGTTATTACAGACTCAAGGAACGGATGGCTAATGGATGACCACTTGCAGGGCTACTAGAAATCAGATTTATTAGCTAGCTAGCCAAGTACCTAAAGGTCTCATAAACCATGGTAAGTATGAATTGAGGAATGTAATTTGGATCAAAAGCCAAAATGTGGCACAGCATCCGCACTAATGTTCAGTATATATAGGGCTATCTGGAACCTGGTAATAGACCTAGAGAATTAAAGGTAAAGGAGCTCTGAGCAAAGTCATCCCTCAGTCAGGTACATGGAAGGTTCACGGCCCTTCCTCACCAGCCCTATTTGGCTGACCAGAAGGCAAAGGTCAGAGGTCAGATCATCTCCTTTGTGCTTCATCACAAGGACACAGGAAATCTGTGAAATGTGCGTGCCAGCATTGGGCATAAAGAACATGAGATATCCTGGGCAGGAGCATCCTTGTCAGTTAAAGCCTCCTTTAAGCTTGACAGGGGTCAGTATGGTCTTTTTGGTTTTTGACAGAGAAGTTAAAAGATTCCTTCGGAAGCCACTGCTCTGAGGGAAGGTTAGAAATCCTGTTATCTCCAAGGAGAAGCTGGCACAGGGAATATCCTCCTCTGCGACTATGTAGGTGAATGGGAGGAAGTGACATGGGGCTGGGTGGGGGGATATAGGTGGGCACCTATTCCAGTTGTGTTATATGTTCCACAAGAGGGATTTTGGAGTGGACCCCTACCCTGCACCCCCATGTTAGACAGTGTTTAGGAAAGCTTTGCCTTCTATGGCTCTAATAGAGATGGCCGAATAAACAAAGTGGTCACCATGATTGTCTGTGGAATTGTAACCAGAGTAGAGAAGGCCCTGTTGGCATGTTTTTTTCAAGGTGGATAATTCTTTCTTTGGAATTAACATTTCTTAGAAGATGTGAGAGCCCCCTTCCTCCCTGAAAACTCCTTGAGGCAGGGCCAAGAACTTGTCAAAGAGATTGGTGTAGGTTACATTCAAGAAAAAAATAGAAGTACTTTCTATTTTTAGTGTATATTAATTGTACAAACTAATGAGCTTCGTTGTGCCATTATCATACATGAATGTAACACACTTTGATCATATGTACACCCTCCTAAATCTCACTTACCAACCTCCTCCTTCCTCACATGAGTCCCCTCTACGTCTATGCATTTTATCAACAGAGTTAAAGTTTTCTTCTTTGTTTTTTTGTTGTTGTTTTGGTGTGTGTGCGCGTGTGTGTGTGTGTGTGTGTGTGTTCATCACAGATTTATCTGGGGAAGTCAACAGACATTGCTAACCACACCCTGTTTCAATTTGCCACCCCTGCCACTCCCTTCATAAATCATAATCTAACTCTGTAGGCAGGTGTATACTTTGGGGCTAGTTAATGTCAAACTGTGCTCCAAGGCACTTAACACAGGAGTCTGAAAAAGACAATAAACAGGAGTTGGGGAGTCACAGAAGAATTTGTTAGTTTTTATTCTTTACTCAGTCAAACGCAGTGCCTAGGGGTAGAAAGATAAATGTGACTTAGTCTCTGTCCTTAATGAACTCAGAATCTAGGTGTGAATGCAAACATGAAAACACACCAATATCGACTACCATAAATCCTCCACAAAGAGGGGAGCAGGAGAAAATGTATGAACACGTAGCATAAAGGCCGTAACAGACGTGTGGACGTGGTGAAGTACAGGGAAGCAACGAGGTTTTACTGTATTCAAGAGGCAGTCCCAATCCTGGAAATATCAGTGAATTCACAAAAGACAGTGTGCTTCACCTTCTGAGGGGTGACTGCTTTCAGCTTCCATTTCTATTACAGTATTCACTCAGCGTACTTCTGCTTTGGTTTATTTATGGTACAATTGTGGTATCAGTGACCAGCAATGGCCTCTGGATTATGGAAATATATTTCAATAAAGCAAACTCATTTACTAGGAAACCATTGGAACATCTTGGTCCGGTGGAAAAACACAGTTATGTGTTTACTGATAATTTATTTCCTGCTTATGTAACTGACCTGCCATGCTAAGAGTTATCCAGGCAGTATTTCAAAAATTAAATTGAGCTAAGTTTTCCTCCAAAAAAAAGAGCAAATATTTTTCTCAAAGAAGGAATAAATTCCAATTAAAATATTTGTTATTTTTATGGACTTATTTATACAAGATGAAAACATAAAAGTTGTACAACATTTCTTTGAGGTTGGAGGTTTTTTACCACTGCATTTAGAAGTTGAGGTAACATATTTTTACATTAAAATATTCTGTCTGTGTGGGTGTTCACATGATAGTTTGTTTTCTATTGTTGTGATGAACATAACTGAAAGCAACTTGGGGAAGAAAGTTTTACAATCAAGTCATATCCCATCACTGAAAGAAGTTGGGAGCCAAAATGTAACAAGTACTTCGGTGGCATCAGGATCACACTGCTCATGTTTATCTTAATTTCTCAACTTTGCTGTCTTCGCAAAGATATTCCAGTCTTTGAAACGGCAGCCGAAACCACCAGAAGCAAGGACACTGCATACTGGTTCACTTCCAGAACCATGTTCAGCTACCTTTCTTATGTGGCCAAAGCTCACCTTTCTAGGGATGGTAATGCCCACAGTGGGCTGGGCTCTCCCCCAGCAGTTAGCAATCAAGATGATCGATCTCTTACAGACACAGTCACAGGCCAATCTGTTCTGAACAGTTCCTCAACTGAAGCCCCCTCTTTCAAGATGTGTCAACTCAACAACTAAGATTAGTCGATACAATATGTATCTGGTGTGTACAGGTACATTTGCTTGCTCCTGTGCACACACAGAGGCCAGAGGAGGATACCCAGTGACCTGCTCTATCGCTATAGACCTATTCCTTTGATATATGGACTCTGCTAGACCTGGAGCAAGACTGGGGTCCTGCAAGTCTCAGGCATCTCTCTTGCTATATCCCCTACAATGCCAGGGTTACAAAAGAGTGTGACTTACCTTTTATCTAAACTCTAGCCTCCTGATTAGAGACTCGCCCATCCCTAGCTCAGTCCACAAGATCAGATAACCACTGAGAATGGTGTGTCACAGATCCCACAGTGCAGGCAATGGAAAGTGGACATGTGACTTATGAATGGTTAACCAGAGCCAACCCTGACATTCGCAGGAACTAACGAGTTGATGTTCCTTTTCTGTGACAGTGAGTTTGGGGCCGTTGAAATCTGTCTTTTGCCCAATAATGTCATCCCCCAAAACAGGGAAGTTGAGAGATGGAAGGAGAAACAGACTCTGTGGTACTGAGGGGGTTACCTGACCCACAGGAAAAAAAAATGAAGTTGATGAATTACTAAATTTATTATCTATTGCTTAAAGTTCACATTGATCATATTAATGTCTTACTATCTCTTGCGTGTCCCCAGAAGATTTTAAATTTTAGTTTTACTTATGTGTATGGATGTCTTGGCTGCATATACATCTGTGCACAACATTCGTGACTGGTATCCCTGAAGGTCAGAAAAAGGCCTAGTGCCCATGGAGACCAGAACAGGGCATCAGAGCCCTGGGAACTGGACTACAGATGGTCATGAGCAACCACATGAGTACCAGGAATCAAACCTGGATCCTCTAGAAGAGCAACCAGTGCTCTTAACTGCTGAGCCACCTCTCCAGCTTCTACCTGCCTCAAAAGATTTTAAATGCCTTGAGATCACAATGCCCTGCGCCGCTAGCTAGCAATAGCAAATGTTTAATAAATATATCTATGAGGATTCAAAATCTATACTTAAAAATCATACAACTAGATATTTATATATTGGTAATAGGGA
Organism: Mus pahari; assembly: GCF_900095145.1. Lineage (NCBI taxonomy): Eukaryota > Metazoa > Chordata > Mammalia > Rodentia > Muridae > Mus > Mus pahari. The sequence continues at coordinate 87,753,988 of NC_034602.1, forward strand.
GATTTTAGAAAAGGCTAAAGTTTTAAAACTAAAAAGATACTTATTTTGTACCCAATGCATAGAAATATTAGGTTTTAAGATAATGCAACTCCAGGTTTTATAATTATCAACTATCTATATGTATATGCAGGAAGTTAGAAACTACTTGATCTAAATATATCTAAGAAAACCTTTACTCCAATAAATTTTCTATTGATACAATTACAAAAATAAAACATCAAGAAAAATAAGATCTTCTACTTTCATTGAAGTTATTGGCATTTAAATTCAGATGATCGGGAAGCCCACACAAAAACTCACAATTTAGTATCTATTATGCCTACTCCAAAATTAATAGAAAACAAATACATATTAATATTTGACAATGTAGTACACAACTTCACTGTGCTAGTCTAATTTCTGTAGCAACGATATAAAAAAAATATGTTGACTGAAAGCAAGGTATGGGAAAGGAGTTAATTTTTGCTCTCAATAACAGGCTGCTCATTGGAGCAGGAAAGTTAAGATCTTCCAAACGTGAAGCGGTGACATCACATCCATAGTCAGGGGCTGAGGGGAACGAAGACATAGGCTTGCTTCCTGCTCTGCTGGCGTCCTTTCCTCACACAACTCAGGGCCCGAACCTAGGAAACCATGTCACCCACTTTTAGCCTGGCTTTTCCCACATCAGTTAACATAATCATTATAATCTCCCACAGACAACCTCACAGAAAGCCCTCGTTGAGACTCTTCCCTGCCAATCTACATGAAAACAATCACGTTCACCCCATCCTAACTCCATGAACAGTGAGCCTCTAAGAGCAAAACTCATTTTTCCTTCAACTAAAGGTAGACTGAATGTTTTTCTTTATGTCCCACCTCTGCAAACTCTACAAATATTCCATTAGACCCCCCCCCCATCTGTCATTGCTTGGGTAGCTTGTTGGTGGGGTGTGTTTATTCATGGATTTCTGGATGAAAAGAAATGATTAAGAAAGATTAATGACTCACAGAACATGTAACTTGTAATTCAAGACAAATAGTGCTCAGAGAGGCAGGAAAAGGCAGAGCCTAATCACAGAACTTCATTAGAGCAACGAAATATGTCATTAATCTGCAGGCTACTTCCTGTGCCATGAGATGCTGATGCTGAAAGGGACCAGCATATCGAAGGAGCAAGTCAAGATTCTAAGGCCTGGACACACCCTGTCAGTCAACACAGCTTCTCCTCCAGAGCCTCCTGCCCTCAGCCAACACCAGCTTTTAACCCACATGGGGTGTGGCCCACCCACTAGTAGGTAAGAAGTCACCAGACTTGGTGCCTCCTCTGACTTGCAGGATAGTTTAACAGAGATCTAACCACACGTTCAAAGTCTGATGGCTTCCGGCCAGCAGGCTTCACTTTCCAGAGGGCTTGGCTTCAGTTTGGGAAAACAGGTTTCTTATCCCGCTGCTGGGAATCTAAATGTTTAAAATACAGAGTCCTCATTATTACACCATGGGCTTTGTCTTCCCGCTTTACGCAGGAGTCGGGCTCTGTAAGTCAGCGGTTGAGTATTTTTGTTCTTTGGTGGTGAGTGATTATTTAGCACATTGTTATGTTCCATACATGACTTCTAATTAAGATTTTAATTCAGGGTGTTGCCAAATTTTTACTTTTTTTAGTAAAAGTATCTGCTTCTCAAGGTCAATGTTTAAAATGATTTTAAAGATGATTTTCTTTGCGTTTGGTTTTCCTGGGCATCTGGGTTAGGGGTGATACAGATTTACCCCTAACAGGAGATCCAGCTGTTTGCCATAAGGTTGCCATGCCACCACCCCTGTGGAAACAAGCAGGCTTTTCCTCTCAGGTGAGAGAATCTGTGAGTAAATAACACTACTATTAAGTACTGAAGGATGTATGTGGGTCTCAGTAATCTAGTAAGAGTGCCATTAACAATCTTCTGTTGAAGAGGCTTTCATCAGATTAAGAGAAAATAGAAAGTTAATGTTCTCCCAGGCATCAATACACACAGGCACACATACATGCACACACAGGCACGCGCACACACACACTCTCATACTCACACAGGTGCACACACACACACACACTCTCTCTCATACTCAAACAGGCACACACACACACACTCACACAGACACACACACACATACACACACACTCACACAGACACACACATAGACAGCCACACACACATAGACATACACACACCCATATAGGCACACAAACACACACACAGTCACACATGCACACAGACACACATAGGCACATACACAGACACACATACAGGCAGACACACAAAGACACACACAAGAACATATACACAGGCACACACACACACACACACACACATGCACACACAGACACACAGGAACATATACAGGTACACACACAGGCACAGGCACACACCTAGACAATCTTACTGTAATATTCTCTTTTATTTTATTAAGTTATTCATTTCTTTTATATTTTTCCTTTTTTTAAAAAAATTAACTTATTTACTCACTTGCATTGTAATTCTCTTCTCACTTCACAGTTGTTATGTCAGTAGCCAAGGTGACTTGACACCTGGTGTCAAGAACTGACATAAAACGCCCTGAACTTCATGTGAATACATTTTGAATGGTATTCATTTTAAAACTGTGTGTGTGTGTGTGTGTGTGTGTGTGTGTGTGTGTGTATACAAGAGAAAGAGACACAGAGAGACACAGAGACATAGAGAGACCAAGGGCGCAGAGGCCACCCTTGAGAATCCTTCTTTAGGCACTATCCTCCTTGGTTTTGAGAAAGGGCCTCTCACTGGCCTGGAGATTGCCGATTAGCCTTGGCTGTCTAGCCAGCGAGCCCAGGGATCCATCTGTCTGCTTTCCCAGAGCTGGGTTCCAAACGTGCACCGAGCCTAGCTGTGCTTTATTTTCCTTAGTGAGAGCTTGGGGCACTGAACTCTGGTCCCTCATGTACCAAACACTTTACTGAGAGAGCCCTCCCCACTTCCTCTTTATGTGACTCTTGTTTCATAGTGTGTGTGTGTGTGTGTGTGTGTGTGTGTATGTGTGTTAAATTTAGAAATAATCATACAAAGAAGAAAAGCGTACCATTCATTTGATATTTATATGTCTACACCCTCTTCATTTTATAGTCTATCTCTCCATGTGAGCTGTGATCAACTTTCCGAAAGGCTGACACAGCCTGCCCGACTTTTATTCTAGAGGCGGCACCTGCAGTCACCCCAGGCATTATGCAGGCACGGTCTCACCGGTCTCACCGTTCTTTGCAGTGAGTCCCTCCTACTGTTGCTGACTCGATCAGAGACCTCTTCCTATGTATCATGGACAGAATGGCGTGGGAGCTTCAACTCGGCTTTCTCGAGTCATACAGTGAATCCCATCACCAGCTCTAAAGTCATTTATTCAGGGCTGGGCAAGTGGCTCGGGGGATGCTCAAGGACTGGACTTTGGGTCCGCAGTGCCTGCGTAAATGCAGTTGCTTGCAATCCTATTGCTTGGAAGGCAGAGTCCGGGATCCCTGGGTTGATCTGACTAGCCAGACTAACAGAATCAGGGAGACGCCCTGTCTCAGGAAATGCAGCAGAAAGTGATGGAGTAAGACGTCTCATGCACACGCACACACACATGCACATGCACACGCACATGCACACACACACATGCACACGCACACACATGCACACGCACACGCACATGCACACGCGCACACACAGATGCACACACACACAGGTACACACACACACATGCACACGCACATGCACACGCACACACATGCACACACACACATGCGCATGCACATGCACACACAGCTAAGATGATCCCAGCAAGCTTTATAAAGGACTCCAGACAAAGAGTTCTCTTAAGTGCACACAGTGGTTCTCTGCTCCATGTGTGAATTACCTTCACAATAACACTCGTGCTTGCACCAGACAAGGCGACGGTAAATACTGAATGAGAACCAACGAGATAAAATGAGTTCTGTAGGAAGCCCTAGCAATACAAGGTAATCCTGGGGCTGAAACTCGGACTGGGTTTTCAGATGTAAACCTTTTAATGAGGTGAGAGATTAATGACAATTACTTAATATTTCATAATTTTAGAAGACAGGCTATAAGTGACAACGCTAATAAAAGCCACACCCCAAAGCGCTCTATACACACCTGATGATAAACACCATGAGCCTTTTCAGACAGTCCTTCCCAAACATGTTTCACAACAACCCTAGCAGGCGAGCATTTACAACCCATTTTACAGATGTGGTAACTGAGGCATGGAGCTAAAGTAAACCACGCAGTCTCATCCAGGTGGCAAACAGCCAGGAGATGAAATCAAGCCTGTGATTCAGATGCCTCTTGTGTCGTCTGTCAGCAGACCAGCACTCCACAGAGGTTTCTAGGTCTCCGGAGTCCATTCTGCTCTTCAAAGGCCAAACTTCCTAAGCTCCGGCAATGGGCTCTAAAGAGGCCCTCCTGTGTGCTTCAAGCTAATGGCAACGCCTTTCAGAATGCAGATGAAGTAGTAGCTGCATTCATTCCTTGAAAATGAATCTCAGTTGCCTTCCCCTTCCTTAAAGAGGGTCTCTTCCATTCGTTGGAGGGGTGGTATCAATGACAAAGAATCATAAGAAATTTATTACAGCTGATGCATACACAGCATGGCTGAGAGGATAAAGAAACCTGTAATTCAAGAGAAATGTGCAAAACAAAATAACATGAGTCATTTAACCTAGTTCATATTACAGTGGTGTTAAAACCACCGGCAAAACAAAAATGGCGTGAGTTACCTAACCTAGTCCATTTTACAGCAGTGTTAAAACCTCCAGAGAACTGAAGTTTTGCAGTCTTTCCAGGGGTCCTGATGAGACTCTAACCTTTTGGGAGGTAAGATCTTTCAGCCCAGAGATCCTAAAGGGTCAGAGATACCCTCTTAAGGGTAAGCTGGCTCTGTGAATAACTTCTAGCACATCACAATGAACAACTTCTCTGTATGTTTATCCTCGGTAGAAGATAAGGCTTTTTTTTTTTTCCCCTCAGAAGTATTTACACGTTTTCTTTAGACAGTAAGCATTGACCCCAACTGTAGCTGTCCCCTTATAAGAGTCAAAGGTTCCTTGGCACCTTAGAGTGTCCCAGGTGATGGGACCCAGAGAAAGGTGAGCAGCCAAAGAGAATAGCTGGATGGAGAAGATGGGCCAAAGCTTCTCTGGGCTCCAAGGCTGCTCAGAGAGTAGGGCAGTGCAGGGGCAAGAGAAGACCTCCTAAGAGAGACCCGAGGAGGGAAGGATGCAGGTGAAGAAGGTCATGAGAGTTGGGCTAGGCAGAGGAGGCTATGGATAGGTGCCTCATGTGTGACAGAGAGCCTGGGAACAGTCCGTAGTGGTTGGAACTGTGCCAAATATAGAAGCTGCTGTGCGTGTTCAAAGAGCAGATCAGTCTATAGCCAAACGCCCTGTCCCTTCAGCTCTTCACTTGGTGATGAATCTAACTCCATGAATGAGCAGTAACAGCTTTGTTACTCACGTGTCCTTTCCTGTATCTCAGGTGTGTGTGTGTGTGTGTGTGTGTGTGTGTGTGTGTGTGCGCGCGCGCGCGCGTGCGCGTGCGCCCGCTCGAGTGTGCGTGCATGTGTGTACTTGAATATTTCTTCCTCCTAAGTAGTTACTGGTAGGAAAGAGAGCCACGAGTGTCAGGAGGCAATGTTGGATTGCTTATTGTCCTTAGTGCCATAGATGGTGTGACAAGCACCCTTACAAGGATTGTACCGCCATCGAGATCAGCTAGACAGCACCTTTCAAGTAAATTGCTGAGTTAGAATGGAAAGAAGATGGATGTTTTAAAAATGAATGGGCCGCAAAACAATGATAATTACTGTTAACTGGAAAGGGCAAATGTTGAATTTTTAAAAGGGGGGATAGACTCTTCCTGAAGCCGTAGCCTGACAATGGTATCTGCTCCCCAGCAGGGCTGCCTTATGTGGCATCAGACCTGCGAGACCTGCTGTGCCGGAGTTGGGGGTTATCGAGTGGGGGGGCATCCTCTCAAAGGAGAAGGTGAGGGAGGGCAGTAGAAGGGACTCTGGAGGGAGACTGGGAGGGGGCAGCATTTGGGATGTAAATGAAAGAGAGGGGGGGGATTGGCAAGAGAAGCAGCAGAAGAGGTAGGGCTGATGTCAGAGGAGGATGTGAGATATCAGTGCCCAGTAAATATTGTCCCATGGGATGGGGATAATATGATGGCTTTAAGTAGGTAAAAAGCCAGTCCAGCCCTAATCCTTACAGGAAGGAGGTGGGACATAACTTACCATAAACAAACAAATAAGATGACACAGAAAGATCCTGGTCACGTGACAGGAAGTATTTGCTTTTAGTCAGCGACGCTGCCTAGGTCTTAAGAAGTGGAAAATACAGTGATGGAAATGGTGTATTCAGAAAGCAGATGATAATTTATGCTTCTCTCTGGAAAGGAGACATTGAACGCAAAGGCCAAGAGGGACAAGGTTTCTCATCCTCCTCTTCCTTTCTGTGACCTCATTTTTATGTGACCAATTCCATATTGAGGAGGAAATGACCAAGGCCAAGGCTTGGGGGTCAGAACTTCCATTTCCCTGGGCTACTATTTTCCCTTGCCGGTCTAACAACTTGATCTTTCCCTTCTTAACTTCTTCTGTGACTCTGCTTGTATTGTTGTCTGGAGTGAATCCTATTATACCATAGCTCTCAGCTCCTTCCACTGTAACACAGGGAGGAACAATCTGGATTATCACCAAGGATGCCATTCAAATTTAGGATCTATGAAATGGTGTCAAGTGTATTAAACATAATCCCTAATACTTTTCTCCATGGATGAAGTAAATCCCAAGGGTTTCATCAAGGAGAGTATTCGGAACCTAGAAGGCTTGAAGCTGTCACCTGTGTGAGTTGCTACCTCAGATAATTTTGGCTTCATATTTAAATATCTCTGTTAAATGTGTTATAATCTATGACACTTTGCACTTATAAGCTTTTTTCCCTTAGCAACTCATAAAATAGTGATGTGTTATATAAGTTATCTCTTAACTCTCACATCTGGCTGCAGCCAGGGTAGATCTAGAAGAAGACCTGTCAAGCGTGTAGCGCAACACAGAACAAACCAGGAGCTCCCTGGAGGACAAATGGCCTCCAGAGTGGCTGCACTGTTTCTTTAATTGTCTTCCCAAACATTCTCCTGTACTGGGAGGAAGTCCTTTCACATCTTTTCTAGACTCTTCTGAGGCCACTGACTCTTCATAATTATTATTAACTTCAGCCAATGCTTCCCAATCTATAGGCAGAAACCTATCAGCAGATTGAGCAGTCAATATAGTGAGTCCACCTAATTTTGTTTGTTTGTCTTTGTTTTGAGACAGAATACTCCTAACTAGTTCACGCTGGGTTTAGACTCAGGACCTACCTGCCCCTGCCTGCCAGGATGAGAGTCGTCTGCCACCATAGCCCATTTTAAACTTCTCACTCACAATGAGAAGAGATTGAGAGGTTTCCTCCTCCTCCTCCTCCTCCTCCCCCTCCTCCTCCCCTTCCTCCTCCTCCCTCTCCCCCTCTTCCTCCCTCCCTTCCTCCTCCTCCCTCTCTTCCTCCTCCTTTCTACTTTGGTGAGTTACACTAC
>NC_034602.1:87761674-87775506 GCF_900095145.1 Mus pahari
CCCTCTTCCTCCTATCCCCCCCTTTCTCTTTAGTGCTGGAGATTGATCCCATAGCCTTGAACATGCTAAGCAAGCACCCTAATCCTGATTATATTCCCATCCTGCCCCACACTTTAACAAACAAAGCAACACAAAGACCCCAAATCCCAAACTATATCAAACACAGTGAACATATAATTTTGCGACTTTTGGGGTAGTATTTACACATATATGTGCATATATGCGAGGATGCGCTTGCATATCATAGTCCTGTTTCATGGTTTAAAATGAGTTTCCATTGCACCGTGTGGCAATTTTCTTAGTGATTCCAGCTGCTCCAGGCCCAGTATCAGAGCTGTGGCTATTCCAACAGCTTGCTGCCTTGGTGCAGGCATGCAGAGAGCTGCTGATTCCTGAGCAATGAAAGGTTGTGGCCCTCGGAGCAGCGTGTCCATTGCCTTACAAGCAAAATAAGTGGTGAAGGATTAATAGTCCTAACCGCAAAAGCCCAGAATGTAAGTAGCCAAAATCCAAAGCCGTCTGAGTGTCAAAATGACATCGCAAATGGAAAATTTCACAGTTAGCCTCATGTGATAGATCTCAGGCAAAACAGATATCCTAAAAATACTGTATAAAATTACCTCCACACTCCAGGTATTAGGTGCATACGTGATATATAAAATCTTTTTTACTTAGATTTGGGCTCTATCCCTAAGATATCTTGTTACACATAGGCAAATATTAAAAAATATGTCTTTGCCAAGCATCGGGTTTACAGGATGCTCAGCCTCTACCCTGGGTGGGCTTGAAGTGGTCATTCCAAATAAACCTTCAGCGGATTCATTTCCTTTAGAAGTTGTCTCTACTACAAGCCAAGTCCTAGAACTTTTCCATGTAATGGCCTCATGACTAGTTTACTGAATTAGGAAATTGATGGTAATTTACAACAAAAATTCCAGTTGACCTTCTGATAGTCAGTGGCAGCACTTTGTAAGGAAAACTCCCAGGGAAGTTCTGCTTTCAAATCTGGCCCTGAATGTTTAACACAGACAGAGCATTCACTTAAGGAAGGTCTCGTGTGAGGAAGTGCACATTGCTAAATACCTTTCCTCCCACGTGACTCAGAACAGCACAGAGCCAGAGCCCCGTGTGGGCGTGCAGGTTCACATAGGGTTTCCTATATGGCCCGGAGTTTCTGCTTTTGCTTCTATTTCAAGCATCATTCCTGTACGTCAGAGAAAGGGGGTTCCTACAAAGGAGGAAACAAAACCCGCTACTGTGAACATGAAAGTGAGACGGAACTCACCCCCTGTAACCGCTGGATATTAGAGAGCCGGTATCAGGAATGATGGCTTCCTATAGCCCTTAGTTCTTCAGCCCAGAATTTTCTACTCTTTCAGAGTCCAGTCAGGGGGTTGTGGCCTATATGATTCTCAGAGATGGTTTCCTATAACCTATAACCATTTCATATTTTCAGTGAAGGAATTGACTTCTACAGAAAGCAATCAAAAAGTCCATACACCTGAGTTGTCTAACATGCCCCATACACCCAGGTTGTCTTCTAACATGTCCCATACACCCGAGTTGTCTACCATGTCCCACCAGGTAGGTTAGCTTAACATACTGCACTCAAGGTCTTTCTCAGGGATACCTTGAATCTTCAAAAGCTTTAATGCTCAGAAATTTTAAACCTACAACTGGGTTTCCAAATCTAACCTTGCTTTTCCTCTTCACAAAAATTTATAGTGGATAAGTATGCTACTAAATGTTAATAAATTTGATAAGTGATACAATCTGACTTTAAATTCCTTACTGTGTGTCTCATGAAGTTCAGAAGCAGAGGTGGGGGAGGGCAGCAGGTAAAAGATTGTTATTTTTCTCAATAGAATTGTGAAGATTCTCGAGGAATGGGTTTCCCTCTTCTTGGACATTCACTATGTAGCTAATTTCTCGATTCCTTTGGGCACTGAAGGGTAACACCTTTGTCAGTTAGGAAAGATTACAAAACAATACACCTGGTGCAACAGAGTCTCCACTCTCTCAAACGGAGATTAAGGAGTCTGTTCATTTCATTTTATTGAAATTGGGGGATATGGGTAATTGGGAGAAAGAGTGGCCTTTAAAAAACATCACTATTGTGATAGAGGAAGTTTTCATTCTATACAAGTAGGACGAGAGAAAAAGCTTTTGACGTCTGAGTGAACAAAACACTGCCAGCTGTCTTTGATAAGTATTTTCACTGAGTTCGCTGTCAAGATCATTTCCATCCAAATGAAATCTATTTTCCAGTTCATATCTTGGTGAAATATGTTTTGCTAGAAAAATAAATTTATCTTGAACAGTGTGGTTAAAACTGACAAAATGTTAAGGAAAATGTTTTTTTTTTTCTTAAACAATCTAATAAGAGAACTATTTGTTTGAAATATATACATTCATAAAAATAAGTAAAAAACAGAACTATATGCATAGTGACCAACAAACGTGTACCTTAGTGTCCATTTCATTCATGCAGTGTTATACAATAAGTGAACTATTAATAGAGACTGGATAAAGAAGGCTAGACATATTTCTGGCACATTAAGTAGAGACTTTACAAGATTCTCTATAAAATGAAATACTAGTGTTTTCCTAACTATGTGTTAAAACAGAAGTCAAATAAATATGGCATTTTATAACATCGTAATATTAATAATAGGACTCCTTGGTGGGGTTTTTGAGATCACCTTTGTTTTTCTTATTTAAAAAAAAAAAATAGGTGGGGTAGAGTGTCTCATGCCTTTAATGCCAGCACTCCAGGTAGAGTTTAGAAGTCACTAAGTTCAAGGCCAGCTACAGAGGTAGACACTATATGTTTTAAGGTGTGTAAAATAAACATTGTTGTGGTTTGTATATGCTTGCCCAGGGAGTGACACTATTTGGAGGTGTGGCCTTGTTGGAGTGGGTGTTGTCACTGTGAGTGCTGGCCTTAAGACCCTCACCCCAGCTACCTGGAAGTCAGTATTCTGCTAGCAGCCTTCAGATGAAGATGTAGAACTCTCAGCTCCTCCTGCACCATGCCTGCCTGGATGTTGCCATGCTCCTGCCTTGGTGATAATGGACTTGAACCTGTAAGCCAGCCCCAGTTAAATGTTGTCTACAAGTTGCCTTGGTAATGGTGTCTGTTCACAGCAGGAAAACCCTAACTAAGATGAACATAAATTAGAATTTTTTGGACGTAATAAATGTGTTTTGATATGGGAGAAAGAATCTACCCTTCCTTTCTGTAACTGTTTTTTGCTAAGGTTTATGTTCATAAAGTCACAATTGCCCAGGATTTCCTCAATTTATGTTGAAAGCATTTCATTATTCCTGAATGCACCCAGGCATCTTAGTTAACAAGACCATAGATAAGGATATAAAGAAGACAAAATCAGTTCCCAGCCTCCCATGACCCTGCAAAGTTAACACACTGAAACCCAGATGCACAGCCATGGTGGCTAGAGTTCGGTTGTCCAGACGGCCGAAGTTCAGGTGACCATCTTTCTCTCGTACTGACTCAGAACCTGTTTCTCTTGTCCTGCCCATGACTTTGTATGCTCAGCGATTTACTATTCAATTAGAGATTATCAGAGGGGACATAAAGGGTGGGACTCCTGCTGCTGAGAGCCTGATAAGGAACAGGACAGAAAGGCATAAAGTGAGACTCAAGAGAAAAAGTTATTTATATAAAACTCTCAAGATATCCTAGCACTTCAAAAGACAAGTTGTTGACCTTATTAAATGACTCCCACAGGACGTTTTAGGGCAAACTTTTTTTATTTTTATTTTTCTATTTTCTCTCTTTTTTTTTTTTTCCCCTCAGCACTTGAGAACAGCTTCTTCTTTTGTAAGTAGCAAGCCAGCATCAGGGCCAATCCATTAATAATTCCTCTATAGGCTGACAACACATAGACAAAAGGTAACAGCAGCCTGGGGCAAGATTGTGACTATGTTTTCCCATCTTTGTTTTCTAGGGATGTTGGTCACAGTATCCACTGTGGGCTAATTAGTGTCTTACTATAGCAAATCAGGAAATTAACCCTGGAAAGCCAGCTCTGTCGCTGCCTCATGTGACATGCTGGCACCCCTTGTGTGGCACCATCAGATGTGTGGTCAGTCATCCTCTGATTTCCAGATTTCGGGTTGAAGCATAGAAGCTGTGGTGGGTGTCCATTTAGGAGATTCCCATGGCATTTACAAACTGCTAACACAGAATCCTGAAACTTTCTGTCATCACGGGGTAAATTGCGTTTCCTCAAAATGAATTTTCAGAGGATCCTGCAGTCAGAACCCAGCTGGGTGCATTCGCAGCATCCACTCCTCTTCCTCATATTTCCTGCGCCCTTGTGTCTCCTGTGAGTTTTGATTTTGCTCACTCTGGTCCTGATTTGCTCAGCCCTCAGATTTTCCATTTCCCCAGTGAGTCTAGAGGTTGTTCTGCGAACTCCCTGCCTCCTACAGCTACTTGGCCACAGTCCGGTGGGTGGGGTGCCTCTTGTCAAGGACTGTCTGGGTCAGAAGTGCCTGGACTGACGTTTGTTGGAGAGACAGACGTGCTGTCTCCAGCTGCACGGCCATGAGATAAAGCGCTCTTTGAGCACCCCGTTCTCCTCCTCACTGGATAAAGGAACATAGAAGCAGGCGTCTTTATTTCTGCCTCTCTCTCACCCATGAACGTGCTGCACTCTCTGATTTCGGGTTGGAAGACTGGGACAGAAGGTTAAGGACAACTGTCATTGACACCAGCAAACTACCCAGAAAAAGGTCTACCCCCGTAAGAAGTCTCATCAAGGTCAAAATGTGTTCGATATCTTGTTAAAGTGGCACGTCCCACTCCATTTCTCAGCCTTACTGCATTTCTGTTGTCAAAGTTTCCTTCCCATCTCCCTTGGAGCCAAATTCAGCAATCTTTCAGTGACTGTTTCAGTTTCTACTCTCCTCTCTCCCTTTCCACTCATCCCCAGCATCTGGCTTTTGGAGCCTGTACCAGTTCCAACACCCCCACTCTCTTTCCCACATTCTCCCCGTTTTCCCTTCACCGCCCCCACCCCTCTTGTCTCCTCTCATTTCAATCTTTCCCCTGTTCTTTCTGGCACTCTGCACAGGATCCTGAACGTCACTGTCCCTCCCGTTCTGTTTATCTTTCTTTTCTTCCAAAACTGAGTCCAGGGAGGAGGGAGGGCAGAGGGCCGTTCCTGCCTATGAGGTTTCTGTCTTTTCACTTTAACAAAAATAATCATTGCCAGTAAGATTGGTTCATACTCACGAAAAGATAAATGTTTGCAAAGGCATGGGAAGCGGGACAAAAAGTACTTATTTACTGAGCCTGGCGTTAAAATCTGAACCGGAAGTCAAGAGGAGACTGTCCTTTTAATTGATTGGAAGCTAGCACTAGGAAGCTCAGGGTTACTACTCTGAGGGTCTGGTGCCCTGTCTGCTCTATTGAGAATTTTCACCCAATAGTGGGTAGCTTATCACTTATCTGTATGATTTTTGCTTTTTAAAATGATTACATAATTTTGAACTGAGCATTGTGGTGCACACCTTTAATCCTAGCACTGTGCATGCAGAGGCAGGCTGATCTCTACGAGTCTGAGCCTGATCCGCAAAGGAAAAACTAACTAAAGTCAAGTCATTACATAGTATTCATAACAGCCTAAGAACATTGTAGAAGAAAATTTAAATACTTAAAGATATGGCGTAGAAAGTGATTTTCTAATCTACGCAAATTCTAGACTACTTTCTTATATGTAAACATCCGTATTCACAATGTACCTCTAACTGTATATGCAATGCATGTTGGCATTTGGTCTAGGCTGCAGCCCACAGTGACCTGGTTATAGCTAGGTGTGCCTGGCTCACTATAAAAGGGGCTGCTTGCCCACTCCCCTCTCTCTTTCTCTCTTGCTCTGTCCCCTTTCTCCTGGTCCTCCTCTTTCCCCATCCCCCTCCCCTCTCTCTCCAGTTCCCCTCCCCCTTCCCCCTACTTGCTCATGGCTGGCCTCTACTCCTCTACTCTCTCTCTCTTTTTCTCTCTCTGCCTTTCTCTGTCTCTACTCACTCAACTCCTCTCCCCATGCCCTGATTCTCTCTATTCTATACTATACTGTTGTGTGGCTGGTCCCTCAGGGCGAAGGGATGGCTCAGCATAGAACTGGAGGGGCCTCCCCTTCCCCCATACCTGACTGCACATCCACCACATATATTCCTTTTCCCCTTATCTTTTTATAGAACACAACAATGCATATGTTAATAATGGTTATATATGTGTCTTCTATTTATATATCTCTATATCTATAGATATCTTCTTATCTTTTCTTTTTATATAAATGAGAGAATACTATGGGCATAAAGGTTTACCATTTAAGCCTAATGCCCTAGGTTTAATCCCCAGGACCTCTGTGGAAGATCTTTTAATCTTCATATGCATGCCCTGGCACATGAGCACCCACATTTTCACATCCATATCCCATACATACACATGCGAGTGCACATATATTCATATACACAATAATAAATAAAGTTTTAAAATTAAGAAAGACCCTGGAGAGTTCTTGTTGATATATTGATATAAATGCTTATGTATTAGAAACTAATCTTGATAAAAATTTAAAAGTATATTGATTAAGTAAATTATAATTCTATTTTAAGTGAACAAAAATATTTTATGAAAATTAGAATTAACCATATTTTCAAAAATAAAAAGATCTAGTAAAGAAAAAATGACATTACTTTATCAAATTTATAAATCTGTTTGATTTTTAACCTAATTAAAAACATTAGGAACTTCATATTTACTTCTGCATTCAATTTGTTATAAAATATTGTTTCATTTAAATTATACAAAGGAGATCTGGTCTGATACAGATCTGTCTTCGGTAAAGTGAAGAGTGTTGTAATGAAACATCAAGGTGTGGCTCATGCCTTTAACCCCAGTATAGGCAGAGGCAGGAGGATCTCTGAGTTCTAGGCCACCCTGGTCTATAGTGAGTTCCAAGACAGTCAGGACTATGCAGAGAAACCCTGTTTGGAAAAAACAAAAACAAACTGGGGGTTTGAATAGGTTTGGCCTCCATAGACTCCAGTGTTTGAATGCTTGGCCCACAGGGAGTGGCACTATTAGGAGGTACTGCCTTGTTGGAAGAAGTGTGTCCCTGTGCGGGGCGGGGGTCAGGCTTTGGTCTTCTATGTTCAGGCTCCTCCCAGGGTAGAAGAGCCTCCTCCTGGCTGCCCTTGGATTAGGATGCAGAACTCTTGGCTCCTCCAGTACGATGTCTGCCTGCAGGCTGCCATGCTCCCACCATGATGATAATGGACTGAACCTCTGAAACTGTAAGCCAGCCCCAACTAAATGTTTTCTTTTATAAGAGCTGCCTTGGTCGTGGTATCTCTTCACAGCAATAAAACCATAACCAAGATGAAAACAAACGAAAAACCCCAAAAGAACAAAACAATTATCTTCCTGTATCACTGTGATTATTTTTCTCTGATCAAACAAAAATTCAATATAATAGTAATTTTTAAAGTTTAGCTACAATATAGAATCTGAAGGCACATCAACAAACTTCTACCTTATCACATTAAAATCTCCTGTTTTAAGTTTTGAATGAATCATTTTTCCATGCCTGATTTTTGTTAATCATTCTGAAAATAAGCTCTCTGCTAGGTACATTTCCTAAATGTTGATACATTTCATTGTGATGTAACATAAAATTACACTCAAGTATTGCTACCAGTGTTCTCCAACATTTTCAGAGTCTTATGAAGTTCATGGGGCAAAGATAAGGGTTCCAAAATGCCAGTTTTCTCTTGGAATCTCGACTTTTACCATTGTCAATAAGTATGGGCCATGGTATTGTTTGCCTTGAAGAGCTGCAATTCATTTCACCTATTTGTGTCTGTCAAATAACTGATTCCTAAGAAATACAGTGTGTTTTCCTTCTAAGAAGGATCAAAGGACCCACACTTTGGTCTTCCTTCTTCTTGAGCTTTATGTGGTCTGTGGACTGTATCTTGGGTATTCTGAACTTCTGGGCTAATATCCACTTATCAGTGAGTGCCTGTCATGTGTGTTCTTTGTGATTGGGCTACCTCACTTAGGATGATATTTTCGAGCTCCATCCATCGCCTAAGAATTTCATGAATTCATTGTTTTTGATGGCTGAGTAGTACCACATTTGCTATATCCATTCCTCTGTTGAGGGATATCTGGGTTCTTTCCAGCTTATGGCTACTATAAATAGGGCTGCTATGAACATAGTGGAACATGTGTCTTTAGTACATGTTGGAGCATCTTCTGAGTATATACCCAGGAGTGGTATAGCTGGGTCCTTCAGCAGTACTATGTCCAATTTTCTGAGGAACTGCCAAACTGATTTCCAGAGTGGTTGTACCAGCTTTTAATCCCACCAGCAATTGAGGAGTGTTCCTCTTTCTCCACATCCTCGCCAGCATCTGTTGTCACCTGAGTTTTTGATCTTAGCCATTCTGGCTGGTGTGAGGTGGAATCTCAGGGTTGTTTTGATTTACCTTTCCCTGATGACTAAAAATGTTGAACATTTCTTTAGGTGCTTCTCGGCTACTCAATATTCCTCAATTGAAAATGCTTTGTTTAACTCTTTATTCCACTTTTTAATAGGGTTATTTGATTATTGGGAGTCTAATTTCTTGAGTTCTTTGTATATATTGGATATTAGCACTCTATCTGATGTAGGATTGGTAAAGATCTTTTCCCAATCTGTTGGTTGCTGTTTTGTCCTATTGATAGTATCCTTTGCCTTACAGAAATTTTGCAATTTTATGAGGTCCCATTGGTCGGATTCTTAATCTTAGAGAATAAGCAATTGCTTTTCTGTCCAGGTAATTCACAAAATACTCACAGGAGCAAATATGGAGATAAAGTGTAGAGCAGAGATTGAAGAAAAGGCCATCCAGAGACTGCCCTACCTAGGGATCCATCCCATATATAGTTACCACTATTGTGGATGCCAAGAAGTGCTAGCTGACAGAAGCCTGATATAGCTGTCTCCTGAGAGGCCTTGCCAGAGCCTGACAAATACAGAGGTGGATGCTCGCAGTCAACCACTGGACTGAGCGCAGGGTCCCCAATAGAGGAGTTAGAGAAATG
The DNA here is from genome assembly GCF_900095145.1 of Mus pahari. Lineage (NCBI taxonomy): Eukaryota > Metazoa > Chordata > Mammalia > Rodentia > Muridae > Mus > Mus pahari. Next base: position 87,770,799 of record NC_034602.1, read on the forward strand.
ACTGAAGGAGTTGAAGGGGTTTGCAACCCCACAGGAAGAGCAACAATATCAACCAACCAGACCCCCCCCCCCCCAAGTTCCCAGGGATTAACCATCAACCAAGGAGTACACATGGCTCCAGCTGAATGTGTAGCAGAGGATGGCCTTGTCAGGCCTCAATGGGAGAAGAGGTCCTTGGTTCTAGGAAGGCTCGATAGATGCCTCAGTGTAGGTGAATCGAGGGTGAGGAGGTGGGAGTGGGTGGGTGAGTGGAGGAACACCCTCATAGAAGCAGGGGAAGGGAGGATGGGATAGGGTTTCAGTGGGGGGCGGGACTGGGAAAGGATAATATTTGAAATGTAAAGAAAATATCCAATAAAAATTAATAAAAAGAAAGAAATACAATGTGCCTGTCAGTTATTTCTTCATGAAGAAAGTCGGTCTGTAGCAGTTCCACTTGCAACTAAAACAACAGGCTGTGCTCTCTGGAGACAGCCCCAGCACATGCGCATCAGAGACACTTCACACTGTCTCTCAGTGTGAGATGTGACAGAAACTCAAGAGTCAGGACTGAGTGAAGCTGGTCACATGCTCTGCTTCCTCAAGAACAGTTTGAAGTAAAACTGCCCTGTTAGAGTAAACCAAACTGCCTGGTGGCAAGAAACAGTTGGTGCCTTGATTTCTGCCAAGATTTAACCGTCCCACCCACCACTCCCTTTGCACTATCTGCACAAATGCCAACACGACAAAAAAGGGAAGGAGGCCTTCGTGTGTCTAGGCAAAGAGTTTTGACCTTAGCAGCCCAAGGGATGTAAGGACTGCATTTTGAGAACAGCAGCACTGCACATTGAGAAAAGCCTACCCTAGGGCACACAGATTTTCTTTTAGTCTTGCTAAAACAAACCTCCACAATAAAAATAATCTAAGTCGCTGCTTCTTGACATTTCCTTTTCTCTGTGCATTCAACGGTTCAAATTTCAATAAAATTAAAAAGCTACCAATCTCTTGTTTGGGTCTCTATTATGGCTACTTAAGTATTTGGTGACAGCAAAGATGAAGAGCTAGGAAAAGCACACAACAACCAGTGGCCAGTCAAGAGCATCCTTGGATGGCTGATGGTCTCAGTCGACCTGAACTTGGGATTCATGGAGAGAAGAAAAATGAGGAATTTTACAGGACTGTGCTATGATCCTCATTATTGTGGTGCTTTTTTGAACTTTCAGACACAATAGAAAATGGCAATTATTTCCTTTTAAATAATTTTTAATTTTTTTTAAAATTGAGAATATTTGGACTAAAGCAGGAATAGAATTATTTTTGAAGGACATAGAATGTCTCACATGTGGCACTGGGCATGGAGAACACTAGGCATTGGTAGGTGACCAGATGCAACAGGCTCACTACAGTGACTTTAAAGTTCTTACAAAGGCAGCTACAGTTTCTCAGTCTTAGACTCATGCAGAGTGTTTATGAAGCACAAACATGTGGAGTTTATTATTGATTTTTATCTCCCCAATAACTAAGGTGAGTTTATAACCTTCCATGTATATAGGACACTTGAACATAATTATCGACAATATCTCTTTTTATTTAAAAGTTTCCCAGTCTGAGTAATTAATTATACATTCATGCATTCATTGTGGACTGAGAGCTGTCCCCAGGTCTCCTGTTTATATTCTTGATGAAATCTACCAAGGTCCTTTAATGCAAAACTCTCATTTTGAATACATACTGTATATTCTGTATCTGTACCCTTTCCTCGTGGGTTTAATTTTATGTAGCAGTGTGAGAGGAAGGAGTAATTCCATTCTCATTTCAGAGAGGAGACAGACTCAGAGTACACACGCAATAACTTGCCAAACGAAACCAACAAATGGGTTAAATCGAGATTTGAGTTCTGTTTGTTATGCTCATGTTCTTTCCTTAGTTTTTAAAATTAAGTTTTATGGAGTTGGCTTCAAAACAACCTGGCCACATGTTATGAAAGTAGGTTACATAGTTTTACCACACACACACACACACACAGACTGACAGACAGACAGACAGACACACACACACACAGATACACAAACATACACACACACATGAGTCATAATCCCATTTCTATCTATCTATCTATCTATCTATCTATCTATCTATCTATCTATCTATCTATCATCTATCCATCCATCCATCATCTATCTATTTATCTATCTATCTACCTATCTATCTTCTTCCATGCCCAGACAGGTTTTGTTGTGTAGCCTTAGCTGTCCTGGAACTAGTTTTGTAGACCAAGCTGAGGCTGGTCTCTGCCTCCCAGTTGCTGGGATTAAAGGCATGTACCACCACCACCAGTAGCCCTGGGTGCTGGCTCTATGATCAGCTCTTCAGATAATGCCAACACATTGGAATACATGGACCACTGTGTTAAACCATGCCATCTCCTGAACTTAGGCCCCAGTTATTCCTTCAAATAAAGCATATTGAACTGAAGTATACACAGTTCTTCCTTGGACACTCTGATTGTCGTAAGTAACCATGAGGTGTATCTGAATATAGTTTTGTGTAGTAGGTCTGTTGAATGAGGTGACGTTAACTCTCTTGTGACTCGATGCCCTTTCTAGGAGATTTTCCCAGGCCCCTCCTAAAGTGAAGTGGAAGCTTTTGTAAGAGAATGCCATTTTGTTTGTTAACAACGCAGTTTTAGCAACAGCGATTGTGGTTACATAGTCACACAGCTCTAGCACAGGTCCTTGAAAGAAGGTATTTTTGAGATGGTTGATAAAATAAAACAAGAATTAACTGGTTTTGTGGCTACATGTGCTAGAATAATTTAATAGCTATTACTGAGACGAAGAGCCTGTTGCTCTCTACCAATTGCATTTATCCAATTCACATATAACAAGAGTAATAAAGACCTGTTTATTCCATGGGATGGGATGCATTCTTGGCTTACCATGTAACAGACTTTGAAAAGCACATTTTCCTCAAGTTTGCCTCAAACTGAAGTGCTGCAGGCAATTCTACAGCCTGCCCTCTTTAAGTGTCTGAAATGCCTAGGTTGTTGCTGTCCTTGGAAAACTCACTTTACCTTTGTATCATGACAAGCATTTCTTGGTCTCATACAATGAGGCAAACCCTTTAGTATAATGACAGATTTTGTCTGGGAGAAAGGATCTGGCAAGTCTGAGGTGGGTCTCCAGAGTAGTTCACTGCCTAGCAGAAAAAAAAAATTAGCTAGAGCAAGCTAGTAAGTATGTCACATGTTGGCAGAAACCTCATTCCAGTCTGGGCCAGATGTAGTCATCAAAAAAAATTAAAAGACAGCTTTGAGGGGTGGCATGCCATCATCTCGTTTTGCTCTTGAGGTGTTTGGTGCTCTTTATCCATGATAAGATCCAGGTCATCTCAGGAAACAGAAAATGGTGCTACAGACCCTGGGAGAGGAAGTCACCTAGGTGAACAGTGAGGGAGACAGCAATGCACCAGGGACCCAGGAGATGAGCCAAACACTGGAGCTGACACGCTTAGCAAGGTGGAACACAGTGAGGGAGGCAGCAATGCACCAGGGACCCAGGAGATGAGCCAAACACTGGGGCTGACACGCTTAGCAAGGCGGGACCACAGCCAAGGTTCCTCTGGCACTAGGCTCTCCTTGGCCGGAACCACAAGGAAACATCGTGAACTGGTCTGGTGGGAGCAGCTCTGATGCGGCATCCACTTGTCTCTCGCTGGCCTGTGCCATGTTTGGTCTGAGTTCAAAGGTAACACCATAGTTAATGTCTGTCATCTATTGGTTGGTGCATTGAAACGCTGTCCATGATCAATGTCCTACTTAGATTAATCGTTAGATAAGCTAAGTAGGTGCTGGTGGTTGAAGGTTATTGGCGCTAGGAGAGCTTGTCTACTCCATACTGATATTCTGAACACTTGGTAAAGCTCACCTGAGGTTACCATGTGCTAGCTCTAGGCTATCTTCTGATGATTGGAAGCCCTTAACCGTATCATTACTTTAATGAGAATGCACATTTCATTTGTAGGTGATTACAGGGAAACACACGAAACAGAGACAAGAACAGTCAGAGCTGCTCCAACAAGTACACATTCCTCCCCTAGGAGTCACCGTTCGGGAGAAACACGTTGATTTTGATGGCAATGGAATGGTTTTATTTCCTCATATATGCGTGTTTTATTTTGATGATGCTATATGAATGATATCTTAAAAGTATTAATAAGAGGAAAAGTTTTGCTATGACTGATGTCTTGTTGTTAGGAATACAACTTAAGAAAAATATAAAAGGGCAGTGATGGTCAAGCTGTAGAAGTGGTTAAGAACCTTTATCTGGGCACCTGTAGTGATCTCGTAGATATCTGGGATGCTCGTCATGCTGACATGAAATAGCATCACTGTTTCTCACTCTGTCCACGACATTAGCGATCATAGAATGGTACATGTATGAACTGTGTTTGGGGGCTCTAGCTGTGTTTGGTTTATAGTTCTCTTGGTTGATGTTCAGACATGTGTGACAAGGAGACTTGGTTGACAGTGTACTTTATGATCACACAATGTCTCTGGCCTGGGGAAGTTTGAGAAGGCATCCCTTTTGGGCATGCTTCACTTCACTCCAAGAGGAGTCAGACTTGGAGATTTATTTCCATAGACCTTATTCTACCTTAGATCCTCTCAAGTTTGTTATTACTATTGGCCCCCTCTCCCTCTCCCTCTCCCTCTCCCTCTCCCTCTCCC
>NC_034602.1:87775720-87780720 GCF_900095145.1 Mus pahari
TCTCCCCCTCCCCCTCCCTCTCCCCCTTCCTCTGCCTTCTCCTCCTTGCTATCTACTTCTGAGACAGGGTCTCACTCTGTAGCCAAGCTGACCTGTAGCTCACTGTGTAGAGCAGTGTGGCCTTGGACTAACAGTGATCCTCCTGCCTCTGCCTCCCTAGTGCTGAGATAAAGGTTTTGTTCTACCATGCTTGGCACCAGGCTCATTTTCGCCATGAAAGGTAAACATTGCACTGACGCAATAGCAAATCCCTGTGAGTTCTTGATGCTATGGGCCAAGTCCCAGTCCTGTGACAGGCCTGGTGGACAGTCAGGAAGATGGAAGTTGTTCTTCTCAGCATCACCAGGCGGAAGAAGTATCTAGAAAGAACTTCCGTGAAACCATTTGGCGTGACTATTCCAGCTAACCCTAAGAATCCCCAAGGCTACAAAAGACACAATTCATGATATTTTTTTTTCAGGATCCCTCAAACCACAAAAGACAGAATATTTTGTTTCCACTAATATACAAAGACAACTGTGACAAGGGCCTCGCCTGTATTTTATGAGGGTGTAAGTAAGACCCGAGATAGCTGTCATTTACTGTTGGAGTTATGCCTCCATTTGACTTCCTATAGCTGTACGGTTGGTGATACGGTATAACCACTGGCTTCTGTTTCAGGACTGATACCGCTCTTAAAAATAGTTGGAGCCCTGTCTGGCTTGAGCCTGTGCAGTCTTATACATGCTGCCACCGTATTTTTGAATTCATGTGCGTAGCAATCCTGCTGTGTTTGGAAGACACCGTGTCCGCGGACTCATCTATCATCTCTGGTTCTTATTATCTTTCTCTTCCAATTGATTCCTGAGCCCTGATGGGAGGGGTTTGATGACGACATCCCATTCAGGACTGAGTGCTCCTCCAAGGTCTCACTCTCTGCACACTGTCCAGTCGTTGTTACTCGTATTAATTTCTGTATACTATAAAAAGAAGCTTCTCATGTGTGTTGAGTGATGCACTGATCTAGAGGTACGGCAATATGCCTGGTAGGAATCATTTTCTTGCTGTGTTCCTTTATCAGAATAGTAACATCAGGCTTTTACCTGGGCCCACGGCCCACCTAGTCTCAGGGTCTTGGCCATGCATCAGGTATGGGTTCCATCCTATATAGTATACCTCAAATTAAAACAACAACAGCAGCAGCAGCAGCAGCAACAACAACAACAAGAAACCTGGTGTTTGGTTACTCCTATAACAGTTATACCACGATTGCACCAACAGTCCTGCAGTCAGGTAGATGGTGTAGATCACAGTTTCCGTCGCAGGGTAATATTGATTACCTTTCTGCTCTGGTTACATGCAGAGTGCCTTCCAGTACTATGAGTGCTCACCAATAGGATCACCCCTACGTTGTTAGGTAACAGTTTGACTTCTCCATGCTTGATGACATATATAACTATTGTCCTGTGGCTGAGAAGAAGTGGGAGTGGTTAGGCAGCTCCACTCCTAACCAAGAAGCTATCTGCCATCCATAGCTGCTGACCAATGGAAAATCCCTTTTCTCCAACGGCATGTCACTGGGTGTGTCACCCACACTTCAGGGCCAGCTTCACAGCCAAGAGGAGTTGGCCAACACAAGATGAACTAAATGGTATTATGGGGGAACTTTTTTGTTTTACTTTGCTTTGTTTTTGGCTTTTTTTTTTTTTTTTTTTTTTTTTTTTTTTTTTTTTTTTTTTTTCTTGTCTTACTGGTTTCCACCCACCCCATTTGTTTGAGTTTTGTTGAGGCCACCAAGATGACTCAATAGATAAAGGTACTTGGCATCAAGCCTGATGACTTGCATTTGATCCTTGGGAGAGAACAACTCCCAGAAATTATCCTCTGACCTTCATGTAGGCATGTGCACACACACACACACACACACACACAAACACACACACACATGCACACGCACACGCGCGCGCGCGCACACACACATACAAATAAATAAACACATAAATAAGTTTAATAAAAATCAAAACTCCTCAAATAGAAGTTAGTTACTATATAATTAATATATGTTCTGACATAATACAGTTCCACCTGCTACTGGGCTAGCCTACCTGTCATGGCAGTGACTATTCAGAAACTACATGTGAATCTGCTTTAAGAATGTGAGTGGAGTTCTCAGAATACAGATTTATTAGACAGTCCACTCCAAGCAAAAGCAGCAGGGCAGATGTGGCTGGCTTGTTAAGGAGCCTGGCTGTGCTCCATGGAACAGAGTGTGGAGATTAACCGACGTTTCTTTCTTTTAAGAAAGAATCACGTTTCAGCTCCTAAAGTGCTACTCCACCCCCTGCTCCACCCCAGGGACCTTCGCACAAACACATGGCCTTGTGGCACTTTTAGCAAACTGCATGCAACATTAGCGGTTGCTCTTTAACATACTTTACAAACGACGTGATGTTACTTGCTAAGGAAAAATTACAAGAAAGCATCTGCGTTCCTAGATGGCAGGGCAGGGAGTCATCAGTGCTGGAGCCTAACCTTTCAGTTGCTTCATCTCAAAGGAGAAACCCAAAGAGCCAGCAGGGTACTGCTGAAGTACTTGCAAAGTGACCTCTCACTTGTTGGGTTTTCTCCAAATCATTGTGTTTAATGCAGGCGCCCTGAAACGCTCTAGATCAAAGGGCCTGTAATTATCTGAGATTTCTTCAGAACTTAAATTTCATCAACTAATGAGACAAAGAGAGATCTCAGGTATAAATACAGACTGTACCTTCTAGGTGTATGAAGCATATAGGAGATAGTTCTAACACACACACACACACACACACACACACACACACACACACACACACACTTATTTGTTTGTTTCTACTACCCTTTAAAAGAATGTAATGATCCATTTTGTTCTTAGCTGACAGATAAAAGGGTACCCTGTGAAAGTTACTGTACATTAGAGATGGTTCATCAACATGCACTTGGCTTTCATCTAATGGTGTCAAAGCTTTAGAAAATGGGGAATATTAAATGAAGATTCAAGTTCATTTTCGCCTTAAGAATACAAATATAACCTGCATATGTAGCTGAGTCCCTGGGAACTGTATCTTTCATGTCTGTGGCCTCAGTCTTGTGACAGTGACTGCCCAGCATGCGACAGGTGCTCTATATGTGCTTGCCACAAATAGGGACGGTCTCATGGCATCGCCACAGTGTAAGTGAGCAATGGGATGGAGTTAGCCCAGGGGGTTCCCACTGATTGTCTTAGTGTTTGTCAGGCTGAGGCGGGATTGCAAGCTGCAGGCCAAGTTAAGCTATGTAGTGAGTTCAAACCCAAACAGAAACAAACTATATCAAGTCGTTTTAATATCCCAATTTTCTAGATATCTGTCTTGAAATACTGAAGGCATTGTCGTCACAAAGTTCTTGCAAAAGATGGCATAAAACAGAAAAGGCCATTGAAGGTTTGAATACTACGGTTTGTATCATTAGCCTTGAGGGAAACTTTCCCATCATTCAGCATATTCTTTCACTCGTGCTTAGTCTCTTGATGCAAGAGAATACAGCATCTCATATGGGACTCAGCCAGTTGGGGATAGATAGATTGGTCTTTATGAAGCTCCCCAACCTTCTGCTTCCTGTAAATCTAACTCTTTGTTGTACATGAAGGCCTCCAAACTCTGTGAGTCTCTTTCAAAGATTTGAAGCCCATTCGTACATGTTCTTTCTCACATGGCTTCCAGTGAACGTCGGGTCCTCTTTGCCACTTTGGGCACACTCCCTTCGCAATGCCATTGGACCAGCATGGAATACTTATATGCAAGAGGATTTTTCCAGATGTATTTTTCCCTATATTAGATGTCTCAACCATTCTGAGCACACATTAAACTTACCTCAAAGCTATTTTCTCCCAACAGCCATTGCTTATTTGTATGGGAAATTTTTTTGCATCTGAGTTTAGCACATCTCTGTGTTTATACTTAGAATTTTTGTCTGTTTTGGTGTGATGTTTTGAGTTCTCACTAAGGACTGTAGCCATTTGGAGAGATTTAATGGCAAACCATATCAGTGCATAATATATTCAATATAAATACTAAATACTAAATAAGCTTAAAGATCAAGCCAGAGAATTTCTATCTGATTCCCTGTGTACACACCATGGGCCCCTTAGAGCTGTACCTGTTTTGATCCCTAACTGGCTAAGCACACACCCCCAGCCCACATTTTTATTTCTTCCAGGTTAAGCAAGAACTAGATTCAAACTACACAGGCTCCTTTCTCTGCCTGGGAGGGCATTTCTTTTCAGTTTGAAGCCCGCTGAATTAAATCTTCAGTCTTTGAAGTTGTTTTCCCTTATCTTCCATAGGGTAGATCTGATTTTATGCCCCTTCCAGCCCCAACTTGACCTTAACCTGAGGCTTTTCTTCTCTTCTTAAGATCATGTTTATCCCTCAAGGGGGGGACACACCCGAGGGAAAGAAGTGAAGCAAAGGCTGCTAAGTAGAGAGGAAAACCAAGGTTGAATGAGATCAGACCCCGTGTCTGGAGATCCTCCTTATTCCTTGGCATCACTACTGATGTAGTAAATGAGGCAGCGCTGGCAGTGTTCAGTGTGTAAGCGGAAAGCCCTTCCAAAATACAATTCATAGCAAAATGACAGGTTAATGAAACCTGGGGAGCTGGAGTCTGCTTCCAGTCAACAGGGTATGATTTTAACAAGATCCCAAGTTTGAAGGTTTTACAGCAATTTGCAGTTAGACTGAACCTTCCGAGATCTGCAATCAACAGGCTCTGACTTGCCATTGGAAGCCTTTATTTATGTGGTTCAGGTGAGGCCCTACCCCTGAAGGCCACCCTTGTTCTAGAATAGGAGCCAAGGGGAAGCATTGTAACCACCGCTTTACTGTGACTTTGAGCCAGCACTGAACGTTATAAATCAAGGTGGAACTGAATTACAGAGCCATTTGTCCGAAATACTGTCATTCTTTCTCTTTCTGGAGAAAAAAATCTCTAGCTGGAGATCAAAGCTAAAG
>NC_034602.1:87785720-87790121 GCF_900095145.1 Mus pahari
AAGAAGGAAGGAAGGAAGGAAGGAAGGAAGGAAGGAAGGAAGGAAGGAAGGAAGGAAGGAAGGAAGGGAGGGAGGGAGGGAGGGAGGGAGGGGACAGTTAGGTTATTAGAAGCCATTAAAGATGAATTACAATTGTAATTTGTATTCTTGATAGGTGTTTTCAAAGCGCTTCTTAATATATATTATCTTCACAATTTAAGCAACAAATAACCACACCTTTCTGTGTGACATTTGAGGCTTTTCTCAGTAACCACTTATCTTTATTTAACAACATGATGCAGTTGGTACTGACCACAGGACTTTATCTGGAGCACTATGATGATGAAATAATACACAAGCTCTCTGGACACACCAATTACAAACGGCACCTAGGACCACAAGCTGGAAGTTAACAGTGGAGCATGAGTTTGGATGAGTTCTTAAGACAGGAACTTAACCAAACCACACACCGCTTGATTCTAGCCTCCCATCCTCACTGGGTGGGAAGACATGAATAATTAAGAATCAATCTGACAGACAAGATGAGAATGGGAGTGTTCAGGGTGGGGAAGGGGAGAAGGGATGGGGGATGGGGGTAGTAGCTCTGTGAGGGGGGACTGGGAGGAAATTTGGGATATAAATAAGGAAAGAAAGGAAGGGAGGAAGGAAGGCTATTACTGGCATTTCCCTCCAAAAATTAAAACAACCCTCCTCCTCCTCCTCATCATCATCATCATCATCACCATCACCATCACCATCATCATCATCATCATCATCATCATCATCATCATCATCATCTGTCTTCACTATTAGACAAGCCCCCGGAGCCTGCCTAGTCTTAGGAAGCCCTGGCATAAATAACTTTGTGTGTCATATTTGTAGGGGTTTTTTGGGCCATTAAAAATATTCCTTGTGGCTGGAACTTCAGGAAGAGAAAAAAGAAGCCCTCAGGCAAGTTCCGGGCTTCCCGTGGATATTCTGCCCCTTGTATTGTTCTAGAACAGGGAGCGCTTCTCCAACAGTGAGAACTGCCGATGGGAAACCCCGGCCGCAGACATAGTTCCAGTTCTTCACTTGGAAAGCCTCAATGCAGACCTGCAACCTACTGCCGGCTTACACCATTCTCACAATCGCCAATTCTGGACATTTCTCATTGTTTCTAACCCCTGTCATCCTAAGTCATAATGGAATCAATATTAGACACAGATGTAGGCCGGTATGTACTTCAGTTACGACTTCCTTATTCCTAGAAATAAACGGCAAAAGTTAGGAACCTAAAACTTTACATGTGCAACCTAGCTCTGCCTCGGAAAAGTTGCTCAATCTGTTTCAGTATCTGCAGCATAGACGTCAGTCCCACAGATCACTCCATGGCAAGCCACAATGTCCCCTCTAAGCCCCCTGGAGACTGAATCGACCACCACGAAGCAACTCAAGACAGATAGGTGACCACACTTGAGAGATTTCTTTTTAAACCACATTTCTTTTTCTCCTCAGAAAATATATTTCCCAAGAAGAGAATAAAACTTCTAAGCACTATGAAGTGGCTATAAAGGAACACCCATATGGCTATCAACCAAATTAAGCACACCGTCAACACCCTGGGAACACCCACTCCCCGAGTTCCACTGACACACCACTCCAGCCTCGGCAGAGTCTTTGCCAGGATTTTATCAGCCTGGAGAAGTGTTAAAACTTATCCCCAAAATAATCCTTACCACGTACCACATGGCATTCCTTGGTATTTAATTCAAAGGCTGCTACCATTTAAAAAGATTTTTCTATCGATCACAGAAAGCAACTATTTTCCAGAGCGTAAAGGGCATACGTGGTCCAGAGAACAGCCCGATTACGGAGTTTCAAATAATCCTACTTGCTTTCTCTAATTATTTCTGGAAGGATGTTGTAAGTATTTTATATCTCCCTTTCTGAATTATGTATTTGTACCTTTAAGCTGTTGTTTTCAGTATTTTTTTTCTATCAGCTTGAATGAGTAGGCATATGAAATTGGGCCTTAATTCTTTATAAACATACATATTTGTGACCAGTCAATTTACTTTAAAGGTGGCTCTTGAACGTATGTTTATCAGGTTTGTGGCAGGAGCTATGCTACCCAGGATGGCCTCAAACCCCCCATCCTTTTGTGGCCTCCTCTGGGCTGTGACTGATGGCCTGTGTACAGTACAAAGGCTCCCGAGTTTCTGTCCCCTGTAGCATTTCCACCTCCATAGAGAGTTCTTAGGGGCCCTTGCAGAACTCCACGTCAGTTTTAAAAGAAGACCTAGAAATTCTTAGTGAAATAGAATATACTGACCTGCTACTTCATGGTGGGTTTTTTTTTGTTTTTTGTTTTTTGTTTTTTTTTGCAATGACCTTCAAATAATTTAAGTGAATATTTCCATATCTAAAAAATATGCACAGTGTTCATAAAATAGCAAGACTGTCCTAACGAGCCCAAGTGTTCTTATCTGACACAATTATCAGCATTCTGTTCTTTTGAAGTTTCAGTTCCAGGGGTCTGACCTAGGGCTTCACACACTAGGCAAGCGCTCCCCCACGGAGCCCCACTCCACCCCACTCTGCAGTTCTTACTAGCTGACTGTTTTCTCCTTTTTCCTACTGCTCTTTGGCTGAAGCATATTAAACTTAACCTCAAACCTAATATCATGACATATATATATGCTCCACAATACATCACAAGTTAACAAGAGATTCTAAAACAGTAATCAACACACACAACAACTCAACCAGAGAAATGCCTGTTCACAGTTAGTGTTTCCTGTTTTGGTTGGTGTGTGTTTGTGTTTGTGTGTGAGTGTGAGTGTGAGTGTGTGTGTGTTNGTGTGTGTTTGTGTGTGAGTGTGATGTGTGCATGAGTGCATATGAGCCACAGTGTATAATGGGAACTCAGTTCCTTTGGTGCCCCTAGAAGTGGGTTGAGGGACCAAACTCAGGACAGCAGACTGTCACAGTAATGTTTTTGCCCACTGGGTCGTCTTAAGGGTCCTGTTTGTTTGTTTGTTTGTTTGTTTTGTTTCATTTTGTTTGTTTTTAATGTCATTTCAGAACTGAGTTTTTGCAGCGGGGTTGAAATGGGATCAGCATGCAGAATTTAAGTGATGTACACTTTGTGACTGCTCACTCTTCGGTATTCTAAACCATTTTGTTGTTGTGTGGAAATTAGGTGGGTTTTCTTAAAGAACATCTGACTTCTTGGATTTGGTTGATGGTTTCAGGTATTTCCAATTAAATGTAGCCTTCTAGCCTTTACCAACTTCTCAAACTCCCCAATGTTGGCTCTCTCTCTCTCTCTCTCTCTCTCTCTCTCTCTCTCTCTCTCTCTCTCTCTCACACACACACACACACACACACACACACACACACACACACACCTGCAAACATGGAATAAAATATTCCCACCTATGTTTTTAAACTTTCTTTTTGTGGAGCTGGAGGAAGCCAGGGCCTTGCATATTTCAGCCAAGTTTTCTGCCACTGGCTCTATTGCCTACTCTGGACCAATAGCTTTAAGAGTTCTTGGTAAGTGTTCTCGGCATCCAGTAGTACAATGGCTTTCTAACATTTCCCAGCTACCCTGGGCATTTTGTGTAGGGACAGAGACTGGAGAGAGACTTCCTCATGTGCAGTCTACACACAGGACTTGGAAGGAGCCTGGGGTCCGCTGTGTCTCTAACAAGGAGCATATCCACACTGATGCGCACTCTTGTGTCTAGTCAGGATTTAGTTAAATTAGTCCATTTTAAAAATCATGAAAATATCAGCTTTTTACTTCTGCCAACCGTCAGTTTGCCATTGAGGGGAATAACCTTGAAAAGTCTGCACACATGATATAATGACTCAAATTTAAGCAGAAGTCACTACATTTCCTGTTTCTCTTCAAGAAAAACAACATGTTCACCCCTTTCCAAATGCTGGCGCCTTGAGTTCCTTATAGTAGCAGAAATGAGACTTCCTGGCTGAGTAATTATTTAGGTTATTAGACATTTGATTTTATTAAGAAAGAAAGAAAGACTGGAAGGCTTACTGCGAAGGGTTCCTCTGACTCCAAAAATGCTCCCTTCAGGTTAATGTGAGGCTAGACTTGCAGTAGTTTTAATCACTTACAGCATAAAACAAGGGGCTGGAGAGATGGCTCAGCTCAGTGGTTAAGAGCACTGACTGCTATTCCAGAGGAGCCGGGTTCAGTTCCCAGCAAACATATTACATCTTACAACTGTATGTAACTCCATTTCTAGAGGATCTAGCAACCTCCCACAAAAATACATGGAGTCAGAACATGAAGGTACATAAAGATAAATAAATCAGCCGGGCGTGGTGGCGCAGGCCTTTAATCCCAGCACTCGGGAGGCAGAGGCAGGCGGATTTCTGAGTTCGAGGCCAGCCTGGTCTACAGAGTGAGTT
>NC_034602.1:87790286-87817587 GCF_900095145.1 Mus pahari
TCCTCCTCCTCCTCCTCCTCCTCCTCCTTCTTGCAGATTTGAAATACTCTCCTTACTTGTCTAAAGCTGGTACTTCTCCTGCCTCAGGATCCCCAAGCACTGGGGTTCCTTACTGTCCCAGGGCACCGAGCTCACATTATACATATGCATCCCCACAGGCCTTCATTTCTTTCATTTATTCATCAGTTAGCGTATCTTGTACTTCGTCACCAGCCTGTTGTGACCCACAATGCACCTCTGACATCTTTCTCATTCCTCCCTCCCAACAGCTATTCTACTTTTCTGGTCTTTGCTTTCTGCCAAGCCCAGACCTAATTCATCCATAAGGAGTTTTGTGTTGGTGATGCCTGCAAACCTCTCTGCTCTTTCATCTAAAGGGAGCGTTAGAATGTGACATGTCTTTTTCCTCTGACTTCTTACATCGGATCTGTTTTGGCTTGTCTAACTGAACGACAGGCATACACCTGGGGAACCACATAGATCTTCATTTTTAGAGTTTGCTCAGTTAAAATTCCTATGAAATACTTAAGGTATCATTTCGATGGCACGACAAAGGATGAACTCTTACAGTGTAGCTGACTACACTATTCATGTCCTCTTAATTGCAGAACATTTCAAATCACTTAAAGATTTTCCCATCATGAGATGAGTCTGTATTTCCAGCTTTGACATTTGCCAACTTTGCTTAACAGATCATGTCGTAAAGGGTGAAGTGCAGGATCTGAGCTTAGGACTTCTATTGTTTTCTTGATTCCATTGCCATAAGACCTATCTTCTGCCAGTGCCGATGTCCACACTGCTCCCCAAAGGATGAGAGTCTTGCCATCTCACTTGAGGTTCTTCTCACCTGGAAGCTGAACCACACAAGTTCACAGGAGCCACTGAGATGGCCCGACCTAACTAATTCAACACAGAACTAGAAGCAAAATGATTATTTTATCAACCAAATTAGGGGTGGAATTAATGCAGGGTAAACATTACTAGATACAAACGGAATCTGCAAAATGTTAATGGCGAATCCTGCTTGCAAGAGAGTTTATCATCTTAGGGGAACAAACCATGCTATGAACATAAACTATAACTGTATTACATGCCAAGTTCTGAATTCAAGTAAAACTCCCAATTCTGTGAATATAGCAAAGCTGAAGCTCATTAACAAAGCGCAGGGTGGCTGTGGTTTGACCACAAGGATATGACTAAACCTTATCTTTCCACATTTCCATCAGAGCTAATTTTACATAAAATGTAACTTTATCATGTGGTGATGGTATAAGAACCTAAAATAGGATTTGTCAAAGACAGAGTCTCATGCTGAAAGTCACGTGGAAAGACAGAAAGTGATACACTTAGAAACCCCATAGAAACCCTGCCGGCCATGAAGGCTATGACAGCGGCTGTCAATGCTGTGCAGAAGGACTAGACGCTGTGCCTGCCCTCTCACTAACACAAGGGCCCATGACTTCAGTGAGCACTGGGAAGAAGTTGGGAGGAAATTTAGAGAGGACACACTATCTGTGCTGCTTACGACTGAGGCCATGAAGGCAACGTTGGTTCTTCTCCTTTGTGTGATCCATTGGTCATAGAATTTTGTGATGTTGATCCAGTTGCCTTACATTGCTCAGCCTCAGGCTTCTCATCTGTATAATGGAAATAACCACAGGACCTTTTGAAAACATGATTCATACTATCCAGGACTTATGAAGACAAAAGTTCCAAGGTGTAACACGTTTACCTAGCACACCATAGATTTTAGTTACTCTCCATATTAAGAGAACTAACATTATGGAATGAGTTACCTAGGAGACAGAAGTCTCAGTCTCTCTCTCTCTCTCTCTCTCTCTCTCTCTCCAGAAAGTATGGCAGATACTTGTAAAATACTACTTAACATCAGATGAGAGGTGACATTTCAATGATCTACAAACACAGAATAATTCTTCCTATACCCCTTAAGATTTGAGTAATTTTATGTTTTTCAAAATGCTCAGGGCTATCAACCAAGTAATATTCCTCCATTACATTTGATAAAACTTTAGTTTGTAGCTGTAGTATATACTCTCCTTGTCCAAAGCATTATTTGATGATGAGATAAATTAAGGTATGTGAAACCTTTGAAAGATTTTTATTAGTTTTTATTGCATCTATTTCCATGTGTGTGCATAGGCATATGAGTACAGGTGCCTGTGGAGACCAGAAGTGGTGACCCTCCTGGAACTGGGCTTACAGAGGTTATGAGTTGTCAGACATACATGCTGGGAACTGGATTGGAGACTTTTTCTTAAATGTGATGAGGGCAAAGCTTGACTTTATAATATAGGTGTTAACTAAAACTAAAGAGTGCAGATTTTCATGCCTCAAGCTCTTCTCCATGCCATGTCTAAATCGCTCCTGAACAGAGTGCCAGAATTTCTGAGGTACAAGAAGCTGAACTTTCCTTTTTGATTGATCTCAAATCAAAAGTCTAGGCTGCAGTCCATTGCCATATTTCATCTCATTATGCATTCTGCACCTGCCAGGACCTTCGACAATTATCCCCACTCCTTCTATGGCACAGCAGGTAGTTCTACCTCCTGCTGCCATTCTCATTCATAAAACAGACCTGGTATAATCACCTAAACTGGATAATATGCCCATCTTCCTCAATTATCTCATTGTTAGGAGGTAATAGAGAGGAATTCACATTGGTCAAGGCATCTGTCTTTATGGCCTGTAACTGATAATCATCTTGCCTTTTTTTCTTTCTTTCTTTCTTTTTATACAATGAGTTCCAGCATAATAATAGGCATTAATGGGCATTAATCATCTACATAGAAAAGAGGTATTTTAATTCAGGTCGAGGGTCTGGTTCTATAGTGGAGAGAATTTAATTTGGAGTCTGAATGAGCTCTAGTTCTGGGCATGAAGTGAAATGAATGTAAAGACACAGTGCATGGTCACAGGAGGGGTTCTGGGTCATTGGGTGCCTGGTATGTGCTACACAGTCAGCACACACTGAAGATTCTCCAGTGCTTAGATGATGCAACAAGTGAGAGCAAGCAACCATGGAAACGCAAAGTACAGATCCAACTGACCATAGTAGAGAAGGAAAAGAAACGGAGGTAGACCAGAAGGAGAATTATGAGAACAAGGAACCAAGCAAGAACAAGTGGAAGGAGTAGAACAAGAGGGCACACTGTGTGCAAGGGAACATAGTCACAAAGGTGCATTACCCAGTGGGAAGTCAAGTAAATTGATTGCATTTACACTTGGCACCATAATGACATAGACTGAGAGGGTGAGATGCTAAGGATTTAGAGTCATCTCACTCTAGTGGCTAGCAGGGTAGATGTCCAGGAGGGAGAAATTACGGATGATGACCAAGTGCCCAGCTTGAATTCTTGGGTACAAGATGGAACTTTAACCACAGAGATGCCGGAGGGAAAGAGAACTAACCAGTTGGGTTTGAGAATGTTAGCTAAAGGAGTCAGGAGAGTAAAGAAATCTGCTCAGAGAACAAGATTAGATTGATGGTCTTAAAACAGAGCACCAGGATGCCCCACAGGGACACCCAGAACCAGAGATGCAGTGGAGATGCCCCATGGGGAGACTTGAAATCAGAGATGGGGTGGAGATGGCCCACAGGGAAACCCAAAGTCAGAGACGCAGTGGAGACGTCACATGGGTTGACCCCAAAATTAAAGATGTGGTTGAGGTTCTTCAAGACAAAGACAGATGGCTGAGAACCAGAGTGGTTTGTGAAGAGCCTTCAAGATGAGGCCAACTGAGTCAGGTCCTGTGGAAGTCTAGCTAATGAGGAACAGGACTATGCCATCTTTGTTTCTGGCAGGTTCGGCTTTCTTATAATTCTGGCAAGACACTCCAGTACGACAAAGAAAAGATGTATGCTGCTGAGAACAATCCCCTCCTCCCTTTTCGCTCCATCGTCCCTGTCCCTGTTCTAATCCCAGAATAGTGGCTCTTAGACCCAGTCCTTAATGGAGAAGTGACATTTCTGAGTTTTGCAAATGAGCTATCGTTAAGTAAGCAGTTGTTGAGTTTTTCAGTGAGGAGCTCTTACAGGGGTACAGAAGGCATCTTAAGCCAAGAGAGTCAGACAGCACAGAGCTTCGATTCAGTGATACATGGATTCTTTTTCTACAACTCCCTTTTCTTTCTTTCTTTCTTTCTTTTTCTTTTTCTTTTTTTTAAAGTACAGAATAGAGTTTATTTAGGGTATGGAGAGGGGAGTTAAGAGAGTAGTAGAGGCAGAGAAAGGCAGAGAGAGAGAGAGAGAGAGAGAGAGAGTAGAGAAGTAGAGGCTGGCCATGAACACATGGAGAGAGGGGGGAGGAAGTAGCCTAGCTCAAGAGGGCAAGAGATAAACAAGAGAACAGGAGAACAAGAGCCACTCCCTTTTCTTAATAAGCAACTACTACCTGGATCACACTGCATTTGGTGCTTTGGGAACGTGGTTAAGAAATACAGTACATGCCTGCCCCATCCGGGCCTGCAGTAAAGGCTATTACAAGCTAGTGAAAGAGGCAGACATGCAATCAACCAACCTTAAAATAAGGTGGGCTGAAAGAAAGATTCATAAGGGTACAAGACACATTTTATGGGAACCAAAAGTAATTCCCCATCTCTCATGAAATGCAGGAAATGACCTTTAAAAACAGACACAATTGGGGAGTTCTTTGCACCCTAATTACCTGCCTACTCTCCAGACCATAAACTTTTATGCACGATCTGTTCTCTGTTCTCTTCATTTATACTCATTTACTTTAACAGGCATCCCAACGACCTATATGAAAAACTTAACAAGCGTTGGTGGCGAGCGAAGATTTCAGCTCCACCCGTGACTTTGTTTTGATTCCTACATTAGACCAGGCTTTAATGATATTTAGTAATGCCACTCTGACGCCTTTCCTTGAGAATGTCAATATCCTTAGCATCAAATGCATAGCCTCACAGATTCTGTGGGCACCAAGCCTCCTTCTCTCACAGCAGATAAACTGGGGCAGCTAAGTGTATGGAATAGCTTCAGAGGAGCAGCTTCTGAATGTTTTGATCTGAGTAACACGGTGACATTAGTGCAGCTTAAAGTCCCATTAAAATTCTTTGCAAAGCAATTGCCTTTAGAAGATCCACCTAACGCTGCATGCCCACATAGATTTCCTATTGGTGCAGCGTTGCTATTTATAATCAGGGCCATTTGGTAAAAGGGAATCTAATGTAGGTTAACTGTAACTAGAATGACCTAAAATAACATAGGAAGGTCGGTCTTTCGGTCTTTCTTTCTTTCTTTCTTTCTTTCTTTCTTTCTTTCTTTCTTTCTTTCTTTCTTTCTTTCTTTCCTTTCTTCCTTCCTTCCTTCCTTCCTTCCTTCTCTTCATCTTTCTTGTGTCCTCTTAAGAAACTTCACTTCTATTTCATCAGGAAAGAGTTTATCTAAACATTAGAGCAACATCTCAGGCAGATGGGAAAGGCACAGGTCCTGAAGTCAGCATGCTTGGATCTGGATGCCATCTTTACTGCCATTTATTAGTTTGGGGACCTTGAAGCAGTTGTTTATCCTCTAGGCTTCATCTGTAAAATAATTAAGTGACATACTGCCTATAAAAACTTACGTTAGTGTCTGCCGCAGAGTCCTCAAACAGTGGTGACCATTATAGCAATAATTGCTGTTGCTATCCTCTGGACCAAATGGCCTTGCGTTGCTGTTTAAAGCACGCTGCATCACACGTGGTAGGTAACATAAATCTGAGTTTCCTCCTTTCTTGGTAACATTTGGGTCAGTCTACTGAGCAAAAGTGGCAGTTGATATCTTTCATCTGGGCTCTGAGAGACAAGTTAGGGCACTGCTAATGGAAAGTACTGGTCCATCGAGATAAGGAAAAAGTAAACAGTATCAGTGTAGTAGAAATCTGACTTTATATCCTATGATAATAGTGAATACCACGACACCAAGGGCCTGGGGATTGCTTTTGTGCGTGGATGTGTGTGCACACTTATCCCATGTGTGTCGTATCATATAGTTTAGCCTCTGTAACCAGGAGTAACAGATCAGAAGGGACACATTTGTCCTCCTTAGAATTATCATTTCTTGGTTTTACTGTGTGTAGACTTCAACATACGTGTGGAATTAAAGACTCTTATTAATATCCTGATAATTTTAATAACCTGCAGATATCAATTCTTCATATTCCATTTATTTTTCTGTGACTTCTTGAGTTGGTATGGGGTAGTTTTAGGCTTAAAGGAAGATGTATATTATATTGTCAGTGATTTATGCAGTTTTGTTCAATGTTTTAAAAATAATTTTGAATTCTTCTCGAGGGTGTTGACAGAACTGCTTTTGCCTGTTAAGAATGGCAGGCGTTCAGGCTTCGTGCCCAAGTGTCTTAGACTATGTTTTTCAACCCAGATGATCTCCTAAGGGTGGAACTAATGTTGCAAGCCTTAGTTCCAGGTATCTTTTAGGTGGTGGTGAGATTCCAGGTGTCTTACGTTTCAGTATTATATATTCCCACTCTTGATTATTTATTGTTTACAGGACAGCACTAATTGTATTTGTTTTAAAATTTCCTTGTCTTCAGTAAGTCTGCAACATAGAAAATAAAACCTAAAAAATCTCTATGAGTGGGGGTAACATAGAGACAGCCAGATGAACAGCAAACAGCTTTACTCCCTGAGCCACCAGGAAAGGGGCACCAGGAAAGGGCATGCAGTGCCAAGGACTCTGTCCAAAGGTCAATGGAAAAACCTGGCCTGGGTTCCAGTGTATGGCAGAGGGAACAGTTGCCTTCTTAGAAGGTTAAATTATGAAGGAAAAATGGAAATGGTTCCTCAATGTTAAAGCCACACAGTCCCAGAGTGAGTTGTGAGGAACCAGTCCATTCTCCCATAACACCTTGATTGACGGAGCTGACACAAGTGGTGTGGTTCTGTGTGTTTGCTCCGAGGAGGCAGGCCTGTCACCCCAAACGCAGAGTTGATGATAAAGGCATATTCCTAAAAGGGCCGGCAGCCCTTTCAGACAATAGGAACCGATAGAAAGATTATGAGGGGACAGCGGCACTGCTATGATTAGATTCTATGCTTCTGGTTTTTTGTTTGTTTGTTTGTTTGTTTTTGTTTTTTGCTTTTGTTTAAAACATGCATTCTATCCTTTTGATTATTTGAAAATTTCCCATGTGTGTATAACAAGCTTTGAGTCCCTTTCACCCTGTCTCCATGATCCTCTCTCATTATCACCCTCTCCTTCGGAAACCCCCTTTTTCTCAAACAAACCCCTCTCGCTTTAACTGGGAGGGGGGTAGGGGGCAGGGACCCATTGAACTTCATTAAAGCTGTGTATAGAAGTATGAGTGAAGGGCTATTTACTGGAACATGGACAACTTATCAGTGGCTACACTACTGAAAAAAAAAAAAAAATGGCAACCTTTCTCCAGTATCCATTAACTGTCCCACGTCTCCTACTCTGTGACCCATGAATGATAAAACGGTGATGGGCTCAGCCTTGAGTAGATAAGCAGAAACAGAGTGTGTCTGTGCCTGCCATGACCCCCACCACATGCAGGAGGCGGTCTCAGCATGCCCCTCTAACTTCAGGTTCTCATTTTTCTTCTTCCTGTCTCCTCTTCCAGATGACCCCTGACCTTGGAGGAGCTGACATAGCTATCCCATTGGGATGGGGCATTCCCTGTTGTCATTCTCCTCTCCTGTGAGTCTCTGCGTTAACCACAGCAAGACAGAAGCTTTTCTCTGAAAGACTAATGCCATCATTAATCTATTGGTGCCAATATAGCACTTAAGATTTTACATTACATTTACGTGTTCATTTTGTGCATATGCACACATATGTACATGCACATGTGCATGCTTGAAGGTCAGAAGACTACTTTCAAAAGTCATCTCTCTCTTTCCTTCCAGCATGTAGGTCGTGGGGATCAAGTCCAGGTCCTCGGGTGACACATGCTTTACTCCAGTGAGTCATCTCATTAGCCTATAAACCTAAGGATTTAGAAAACAGTGTGGTCCCATGCCTGTTTACCTACTATAGCTCTTGAATATTTTCAAATTTTATTAGCCTCGTTCTGGGAATCTCTTCGAGCCTGGGTTCCTAGGTTTAAGGCAGGGGTCTTATCAGCCTTCTCTCAGAGGTCAAAGTTAGCTTCTTTGCCTCTTGTCCTTACACAGGTTGGTTTAGGTGACCACACCCAGTTTCCTCACTTCTTTACCTCATAGGTATTGCTCTTGCTTGACCTGCATTGGACTCTGAATGCTTTCACAATGCAGACTCTGTCCCCTGCTCAGGGTAACTACTGACTTGGACACCACACCACTGTAGCAACAATAACAGCAGCCAAAACAGTAGAGATGCAAACAAGATGGAAGGTAATGTCTATCTTATGCGTGCATGCATGAACAGCCATGGACTCCAGAGTCAGAGACGCTTAAGTCTTCAGTGTGGTCCTCTGCTGTCCTGTCTTACTACAAGCTAGCAATCCCATCTTTGGCTGCCACAGCCATATGGCACTCAGCAAAAGGGACAGGACTCACAAACATTGTTTTCATTTATTTCCCATTGGTCATAATCTAGGCACAGCCATGTCCTGGTGCTAAGGAAGCTAAGCATGTACTTTTTATCTTGGACATCTGTGCAACTAAAACATCTATCAATTTAGAAGCAGGAGGAGACAGACCAGGTAACTTGAAGATTTTCTTTTTGTCACAGAAATTCCCAGAAGACAAATATTCCTTTTACTTTAATGGCTAGAAGCTAGATGTATGGAGAAGAGGCATCCTTACATGGAGCAGTTAGAAGCATCAGTAACTATAGTGATTGAAAGACTTGCTTTGCTAAGAACGAACTCCTGATTGTTCCCATGCCTTTTGATAGGTTTTGTTTGGTTTTTAAAGCAGTAGCAAGCCACAGACTACTTGTGGGGTTCTTATCCCCATCTATTTGGGTCACTGAAAACCCAAAGTAATAAACGTTAAGTCCAGAGGAACTTAAAGAGCAGTTACTGCTCACCCAGACCCAGGTGAGACATTGTGAGTAGGAAGGGGCTGGGCCGGGAAAGACCACCCCTCCCATTTCCAAGGTGAAAGAAATGTTCTTCAGTGAGAACAATGTCCTAATTTTGTCAAAGCTAAAGATTTATCTGTAAAAAGGACACCCCAATCTTTCTTCCCACAGAAGCCTCCAGCCTTGACATCACTATCCCGTTGAGTCCTCGTCCGTCGCCTTTTATCTCTTGTTTATCCAGTCACTTCCACCTAGCCCCTTCAGTTTCCCCTTCATTCACCCGCAGTGCAGAAGGCCCAGGGGGCGTGTTTACTTTCTTACCCACCCTTCCATTTAATAACAACACCACCCTCCTAGCGCATTATCTCCTGCTTCTTTCTTCACCAGCCAAATCACATCTTCGTGCTATGGTTCTTTGGAGCCAAGATATATCTGACTGCCATCTGAAGTCCTTCAAGAAAGGCAGGTTGACCTTGCCCTGGTCGTGGGCAGTCCCTAATCCAAACAGCTCTGTCTGCTTCCGTGTCCCAAGGCCTGTGAGGGTTGTGGAGTCTGCACAATGCCTTCTAGAAGCACTAGTAGGAATTTCCCAGGGCATCTGAGAAGAGGAGGTTCATGTTATCCCTTACCCACTACCTGCATCCCTGGAACCTTCTATCTCTGCCGTGGTCTCTAATTCCTCTTGAAAAGTCCACTTTGGATCTTCAATTAATTTATTTAAAGCTTGAAAACTGTTTTAGATTTATTGTTAATCTGAGCAACTTCTATGGCAGTGTTTCTCAACCTTCCTAATGCTGCAACCCTTTAAAACTGTTCCTCATGCTGTGGTGACCCCACCGCCACCATAAAATTATTTTCGTTGCTACTATGTAACTCTAATTTTGCTACTGTTATGAATCATAATGTAAATAAGTAAGCTATCAGATATGTAACCCTCAAGGGGCCGGGGGGGGTCACAACGACTCTTAGCTAGACCCTGCTCTAAGGGACACCGTGTTTACGATCAAACATTTGTAAGTGTTTTATTTTACCCTGCTTTAACCTTAAGAGAGCATCTCCTACGCGTCACACAGAAGCCTCCTCTAGCCTTAGCGCACTAAGTGTCTGGCGCACTAAGCTTAGTTCAACTTTCACTACAGGAGCTTAAGCAGCTGCAAAGGAGGAAGCCAGGACTACAGAGATAGTCCCAGGAAACCCCAGAGCACACACTTTTAACATTTGCATCCTTATTTGCATAAATGTGTATGCTTCACCCAAAAGGCACTGACTCTAAGTCTGTAAAAAAAAATAAAACACTCAACTCTTCTTTACATGTGAACAAATAATGGCGTGCTCAGGGCTTGTCTGCTGCTGCCTACAGTGTCTCTTCTGGCTTCTCTTTCTCACTGAGGCTCCATTGTGCTTTCTTTACTCCAGTCACAGCCATTAAGGACAAGACTCATCCTTTGGCTGGTTGACTAGAGTTGGCTCCTAAATCTTCTTTTTCTTCTCTACTATGAACTCACACTGGAATTCTCTGTCCAGCTGGAATTTTTAAGACCTTCCTTTCTCTCCACTAAGGAAGTGCTGGTCCTGAATTGACTGGGGCAGCTTCCTTTGGTGGTCGAGGGGCCATCAAGGCCTAGGTATCAGTCATTCACCCACAGGAAAGTTTTTTGTTGTTGTTGTTGTTGTTTTGTTTTGTTTTGTTTATGTTTTTGTAGTGAGGAAAGCAGGCTGGATCCTGAGCAGATTAATGTTACTTTATCAGTACCAACAGCTCACACCCAATGCCCTCCCTTGGCTTCTGCAAATGAAGGCTGGGCTCTGCTTTCAAGATCATGTATCCCCCTCCCCACACCCCCACCAGGCACTAGGATATCAGAGTGATTGACAAGTGAATTCACTAGGGTGGTTTTCAACAACTGTATTAAGCCCAGATGCCAGGACTATGAGAAAAGAGAGAACAAAAAGTATCCAGTGGGACCCATCTCAACCCATCGGCTTTGGGGAAAACACGGAAATCTACCTGCTAGCTACATAGCAGATGAGGGAAGCCAAAGGGCCACATACAGAGATAATGTCACTGAACACAGTGACAGTGGCAGTACTGGACTTGATTCCCTGCCAGTTGGTCAAGCGAGAACTCTCTGAGGTGCATCAACTTCAGACCTCATCCTCGAAGATGGCCAAGCTCCCACACCACAGGCAGTGTGGTGGGTTAGTGAGAGTCTATGACTGGAAGGGGCGGCGGCCTGGTGAAGCAACGGGTGCTGGAATGGTTGTTAACGCAGTTTGTGACCTCTGAGCAGAATTTTCTTTGTTGGCTGGCTTTATCGTTGGGACAAATGAAACTCCTTTCACTGAACTGAAGTCAGCAGAGGGGAAGTACAGACCCTCACTGAACACTGAGCAAACACAGTCTCAGGAAGCTTGCCTTGTTCCCTGCCCTGCCTGCTCAATGTCAGGACTGCTGACCAAACAGGCGGGCTTCCTCATCTGGGATTTCACACTGCAGACAACTCCCTGGGTAGGAGCCACAGCTCAGGCAAGGTTACCCAGAGTTGGACAGGGTGAGAGACCTGTTCTGCCCATACGCATCTATGAGAGACCCACGTGAAGAGTTTTTATTTGCTTTTTTGTTTTTGTTTTTGTTTTTGTTTTCTTTTCTTTTCTTTTCTTTTCTTTTCGAGAGACTACTTCATCCTAGGCACTGGATTGTGCATAGCCTATAGATGTATCTCAACAGCCGAAGACAGAAAGGCTGTGACAAAGCAGGTGCACCATGCTCCTCGTGTGAAGTGGTACCTAGAAAATGCAGTAAAGTTCTCTCTACCTTTTTGAAGTGGATTGCTCGTCTCCCAGTTCCTCCAGTTAAGTCATTTTGGAGACTTACTTTGCCCAGATTTTCTATTTAGCCTTTCATTTCATTCAATCAACTCATTTCTTTTTTTTTTCTTTTCTTTTCTTCTTTTGTGTGTGTGTGTGTGTGTGTGTGTGTGTGTGTGTGTGTGTGTGTGTGTGTGTGGTTTTTCGAGACAGGGTTTCTCTGTATAGCCCTGGCTGTCCTAGAACTCACTTTGTAGACCAGACTAGCCTCAAACTCAGAAATCCACCTGCCTCTGCCTCCCGAGTGCTGGGATTAAAGGCGTGTGCCACCACGCCCGGCTCCAATTAACTCATTTCTATAACCCCTCCAATACTTGGGGAGACAGAGAACAAGACAGGTTTAAAGAAACACTTTCTTTGTGGATTTGTATTAAAGGATTCCGCCACTGTGAAGACCCCATAAAGCAGGCCTGCTGGATGATGTCCCTTTTAACAAGGAACTTGCGCAAAATCAAGAACCAGTGGAGAGCAGAGCTTCGATTTGAACCTAACCAGAACAACTCTAGGAAGCCTCCGCTCTTCCTGTCGCTCCTGCCCCTGGATGGGTCTGATTTCAAGTCCAGAACAGCAGCAGGTAGACACAGACACCATTTAGAGGCAACATCTTTACACTGCAAAGTGGCTTACATAACAAATATTTTAGAGAACTGTGTGTGACCATCACGCCGAGATGTGGTGACTGTAAGTGTACCATTGTCCTTCTAACAGGTCCTAATGGATAGGGAGGCTCTGGAGACTGGAAGAGGAGGAGAGCCTTCACTGGGATGGGAGGGCAGGCAGTGGCTGAGGCCAGGGGTGCTCCCAACAATGTTTGTCACGATCAACATTTTACCAAGGGCAAATTTCACTAGTGCCAACCAAGGTGTTCAAGTTTAGAATTTTCAACAAGTATTCTTTGAAATGGACTTGCTAAGTTCTCCTGATATCTCAAAACCAAAAGAAATGAGGCCGGTTCTCTCAAACGACACCATTCAACGAGACACAGAAGCAATCTTACTTTGCCTCCTGGCTTCTCAATGAGAGGGTTGGAAAGGCACATGGCTGCGAGGCTGCAGTACACGGGCTTCCATTGCTGCTCCTGCAGAGGACAGAAGACGGAGAAGAGATGTCAGGCTGTGGAGGTTTCCCTGCAGAGTAGAACCCTCTCCCTGCCATTCAAAACCTTGCCTCCAGCACTAAATCTAATGGGTGTCATTGAAATACCTGAGCCAGCATTTTTTTTCACAGGGCTCCTTCAGGCTGTTGTCTGTGCAAATCCATTTAACCTTGCACAGGGGCATGTTGCAAAACCACTTACTACGCGGCGAAAGAATTCAGAGATACGAGTTGACAGAAATTCAGAATATTTCTGCTTTATCTGTTAAGGGATCTTTCTAGGACGTAGGTCGCAGAGTATAAGACTCCAAACTCGCCTCCTACAAAACAGCGCAGGAAAATCTCTGATTTTTTTTTTTTTTTTTTTTTTTTTAATTTCAGTGTGGCAGAATTTCCAAAGTTCTCCACTGTTGCTCAGAAGCCACCGAAGAGCTCCCCACTGACTTTCTCAGCCTGAGCACCAGCGTTTTTAGACAAATGTCCTAAACCTCAAGCCACACTGCTCAATGTGACTGTCATAGGCCCCAATAGCTTTCCTATCACTATTATTATACCGTTACTCATGGTTCTTACTACCTTTTCTCCACATATCTGCCCGGGAAGATGTTGAAGAGATCCCACCCACCCTGTTCAAATTCCCAAGGAAACACTGACCACTGCACGGCAAAGCAGAGTAAGTTTCTTCCTACAGCAGGTCCCACCCTACCATACTATTAGAGAACATGTTACTGTATTCCACCGGAAGTGTGGGCTACCAAGGACAAGACTTGAGTGTCTTTCAGCATCTAGCACTGGTCTCCCACAGTACAGATGTGCTTTCTCCTCCTAAGGAAACTTTCCTTTAGCCAACTGAAACCTTTCATGTCTTTATGCCTTTCCACAATATCCTCTTAGGTCTGTCTCCAATCCCACCTCCCCTTTCTCACTGCAGGAATTTATCACCCTCTCTTGGTATTGTTAGAAAGGACATCAAGAGACTTGTTAATGAAAAAAAGACCCAAACGTATCAGCACACCCCATAAAATAAAAATGAACTTTAATAATAAATCAGCAAATATTGACACATCTCCATCCCCTGCTGCTCCTTAATTGGCTGTGTTTCTTGAGGTAAAGAAAGATTTTTTTTTTTTTCAGTGGTTTGGACTTTCTCCTCCTGCTGCTACTCATGACCTTCCCTTCTCCCTACCAGAGCAGACAGCATGCTTTCGGCCAGGGTGGCCCTGCCTGGAAGTACGGTTTGTGTTATTTACACACATCTCACAGAGTACTTTGAGACTAATTGCATAGATTTCTGTTGCCCAGAAAGGCAAAGCATAATTGCTTAGATGGGGGCTCTGCAATTTCCCCTCAAGAGAAATCATGCCAAACTCTTAGCTTCAGGGGCTGGAGAGAGGGGTAGTGCTAGGATTCCAAGGGACGTGGCTTGATGTCCATTAGGAGTTAACAGAGACCAGCAACTCATTTCACAGGTCATGTTCCAGCCATCAAAGTGTAATTACCGTCAAACCCCGCTGGCGCAAGTCCTGACCATATTGTTGGCGAATGTGTGAATGTCAGTTCTATAGGACCCTAAAGGATCACAGCACAACTTCCACCTTCCAGAGATAAAAAGACATCCAGTAGCACTAGGGGAAAGGCCCAGATGTATCAACTTCAGACAGAAACTGTTGATACTCTCATTATTCTTTTTAATGAAGCTAACGCTTGCTGTGTTGATGATTGGGAAACATGACTGGGCTTGGAAGAAGTCAATCTGTTGGAATCAGTAGATGAATCTGAAGAACTCTGGCCCTTCTGTCTGAGGCTCCTCCAGTTGCTATAGCAACACGGGAACTGCTTTCTCAGGGGCTTGAGCAGCCTGGTTTGTGGCAGGCCAAACGTTCCCTTGCTACCTTTGCACTGGGTAGGCTTGAGACTAAGACAACAGGGCATTCTCGAAACACAGATTTCTTACCTATAAATTGTGTGGTGGGAAAATATGACTCTGGGTTCCATGAGTTCACAGGGAACGTGTATATTAGTGATGGGCATGTAGCAAGGACAACTAAAAGGCCTTCCCTTCTCTCTCTCATTACCTCTCTCAGTTCAGGCTTTTCTCAGAGTTTCCTTGTCTCGTCAGTGGTCAAGTGCTTAGATAGCTGCTGTGAACAGTTGTTGCCTCACCCCCTCCAACTCACCGCTTTCTGCATATGGGAATGTGGATGCTTAAGATGGACGGGATAAAGAGAGGAACAGAGAGACCTTTATGCTCCAGCTCCGCCCCCACCTGCCCAGGCGGAACTGACATCCTCACAGACCCCTGCAAAGTGAAAGCGATTATCACCTCTGCTCTGCCCAGGATAAACTCAGAGTGCTCCCAAGGAGTTGAAAAAGTCAGCAGTCCCAGAGGGGGTTTCAAGGCTCGAACTTTCTCTTTCTTTCTTTCTTTCTTTCTTTCTTTCTTTCTTTCTTTCTTTCTTNGTGTGTGTGTGTGTGTGTGTGTGTGTGTGTGTGTGTGTGTGTGTGTGTGTGCGCGCGCGCGCGCGCCCAGGCAACCACCATTGTTCATGAGTCACTGAGTTTGAGATGATTGTAGCACATAGACACGTCTCTTGTTCAGCCAAATGTTCAGGCTCCTGGAATATCTGGTATGGCACAGAATTTGGAAGTTGTCTGTAATAGAGTTCAGATGAGCAATTAAGGATTTGTTAGAATAAAGGATTTGAAGGACGAGATGAAACAAAAGATTAGTGATTAATTATATGATAAGGCACAAACTGGTGTTTGATTTTTGTTGTTGATTTTTTTTATTGGATATTTTATTTAGTTACATGTCAAATGTTATCCTCTTTCCCAGTTTCCCCTCTGCAAATCCCCTGTTGCACCCCACCCCACCCCCTGCTTCTATGACGGTGCTCCCCGACCCACCCACTCCATCTCACCACCCTGGCATCCTGCTACAGTGTTTGATTTTTCTACTGTGGAAAATCTAAATCTCTAACATTTAGGTCATATGGAACATACCAGACAGGAAAGATGGTAAAGTGGGTTTATTTCCTGAATTACAGGTTTAACAATCTACCTCATGTCTCATTTTTCACAGACTGAAAGAATATCCAATCAGTATCAGGAAAAAAAGATCAGCAGGATATCATAAATGTAATAGCTGTTTCTTAGCAGAGATAGACCCTCAGTGGTAAACTTTGTCCCCAGCCAGTAATGACTTACAATAGAAAACCAAAGTAGAAATGTTCTGTATTTTGAAGTCATGGGTATGTAGTTAAAATAATGTTAAGTAAATTAAAACTAAATTGAATTTTCAGTTCTTCAAATGTACTAGGCAAGCTTAAGTACTCAAAAGCTGCACATGAGCAGTCGCTAACATCTGCAGTGTGCATCTGGACCAAAATAGACCTTTCTGGTGCAGTCCAGTGCTGCACACACTGCTTGTGCTTCAGTGTGAGCACACCCTCCTCACCTCACGCACGAGGAGCCAGGCAAGCCTCTTGCTCTACTCAAGCTTGGCTGGTTTCATCTCTCCTCTGGCACTCAAGCTCTCCACACTCCTTATATCCTCCCGGTTCTCCTCCCATGTTAAGACCTTCATCCTTGGGCACCTCCTGCTCTGGGCCTTTATCTTTCCAGGACCTCCGTATTCATTGTCAGCTTACATTCCACCACTCCTATAATCTAGTCGGACTGTCTTTTAATTGGATTAGATGCGTGGTAATTAAAGTTACTATTGGGGCGGGGAAGTGAGAGAGAGAAAGAGAGAGTAAGAGTGTGAGTTTGGTTTTTATTTCTTCCCCTCCTCCCCCCTTGGTTTTTCGAGACAGGGTTTCTCTGTGTAACCCTGGCTGTCCTGGAACTCACTTTGTAGACCAGGCTGGCCTCAAACTCAGAAATCCGCCTGCCTCTGCTCTAACTTTCTGAGAGGGCTTCTTCAGGAGAGCAAAGCGTGAAAGAGCTTCAGCTGGGGTTGTGAGCTCTCACGTTTGTCCTGAAGTCGGAAATATGAGTGGCTCGTTGTACCGAGAGATGACCCTGGGTTTTGAAGGAGGACACGGATCATCTGGGGTTTCCCAGCTGGGTGAACAGGGGATGTGCTCACATTTGCTTAAGAGTTGTCACTGGATCTTAAACTTCCCTCTGAAACCAGAACCTTGTTTTAAAACTCTGTTTAAGACATGGCTATTTAAGGCCATTGGCTCCCCGCTCCTCCCTCCTCTTCTCTACACCTCCAGCCTGGGTGGAAACCTTACAGCCTACTTTGCCATAGAAGAAGATTCGATCAAGGGCTACCGTTCCTGTAAGTTCGCCCTGATACTTTTGGTTTTTTAAATCAGGAGCAAGCAAGATGGTACCTTGTGTAGGTAGAGTATCCGTGCTCATAAGGAACTGTCAGGAGAGCATCTTTGTGCAGTTGCCCCTCACTCTGCGCCAGAGCCACGGAGCACACAGCTCCCTGGTACCTAAGAGGGAGCTGTGACATTTCCAACGCTCTGGATGAAGAGCAGGGAGCCGGCACCTGCATCCACATGCTAGAAAGAAAACTGCCACTGTCCAGGCTGAGGCTCGATCTGCCTCTCCCTCTCTCCCTCCTGCCAGCTTCTGTCACTTCCTTGGAAAGGTCAAACACACAGACACAGTGAGGTGTCCTTGGGAAGGCGGAGGGGAGGGTGGAGGGACACTACGTGTTGACTCACTGGGGCTTGACTAGCCGCCCTCCTGTTTGCTCCACAGGAGTACAGTCTGGCTGAACTCGGTGAACTGTGTACTCCCTGCTACATCGCCTCCTCCCTCTTTGGTTATTATTATCACGGGCTTCTGAGCAGACCGGGGAGGGGGGTCAATGTGGAGAACATCCTGACTTTTAGGTTTCCCAGGCCTGACCCTGTCAAACCTGTCCAGTCTATGCATTGTTTTTCCCTGCATCTCCCTTAGTCCTCGTTTCTCTGAAACAGCTACACTTTTTTTTTTTTTTTGCATATACATGTCCATTTTACACTGAATTTTGAAATGCCCTTGGCCTTCTACCATGCTTTGTGGATGTCTTCATTGCCTGCACCTACCACAAAGCTACCATCACATAGAACATTAAAATAGGCCCTGCTGAAACGGACCTCAGCTTGCTCCTATGTGTGAGCTTCCTGCCAGCCTTGATCCAAATGCACGCGTGTGTAAGAGAGTGCACTACAGCGGGGCAGATCCTTGTACCTATGTCCCATCCCATGGTGCGCATTCCCAACGTTTTCATTGCGCCTGGATTGTTAACACGTAGTAACTATATGATACCCTATGAATGGCTGGTCTGGAGGACGCAGGGCAACCACAGGATATCCAAGAGGAGTTCCTGTGAGGACCCAGTATTGATAGTGTGGCAGAGGCCTCAAACCAGACCAGTGACTCACTGAGGGGAACATTTGCAAGCAAAGCACTGGGCAAAAGGGTATCCTGTGCGACACACCCTGGCTTCCATGGAGAGATTGTTTTGTTTTGTTTTGTTTTGTTTGGTGGAGGAAGGGGGCAGGGGGAGGGAAGATATGGAGGGTTAGAGAGATGAGAAGGATTGGGGTGCATGATGGGAAATTCACAAAGAATCAATAGAAAGTTAAAAAAAATAGTGTAGCCTGTGCTTTGATATTCTTAGGTGTGTATATATATATATATATATATATATATATATATATATAAAATCGTTTCCCCCATAATTAAAACTACTCTTTTCTATTCATGTTTCGAATAAGTTCTTTAAGCTATATTCCCCAAAGCAGAACTCTTGGACCAAAGACATAAACATGTTTATAGCTCTTGGAATTTATTATTAGCTTAAACTTTTCAAAAGGGCTTGATCAATTTACAGAGCTGTCTCTAAAATATGAGAGGTGTGTGCATATCTATTATGACACACATACATCATCTCTTTTTTAAAAGTAGCAAAACCACACACACACACACACACACACAATACCATAATTATTCTCACGTTTACAAATGACACTGTGGGCCTCAGAGGTTAAGTAACTCAGTGTCAAATGACCAATGTCCTCTTTTATGGCTTCCTTGGTTTCAAGTGCTTTTTGTACCAAGTATGTCCCTGGTCTCAATGAGTAATTGCTGACTGTGTCTCTGGCCTATAATTGCCTAAGCGTGTGCCACAGTGGAAATGATGATCACAGAAACTTGAGGCCAAACTCCAACTTCAACCTATTAGTAAGTCAAGTAATGAGTGAGTGACTGAACCTCATTAAGCCTTAGTTTCCCAAAATGTGAAATAGTACATACATCACACAGGGCCTCACTTGGAGGATTTAAACTGAAACTCAGCCTCACAAATAAACCAAAATTCAAATAAAGCTCCTGCTATGGGCTCATGCTAATCAAACGGGCTTTGTTGTGACTCTCCCTTGGCACCTTTCAGGGTTAAATAGCAGTTACAAAGGAGTTTTCCTTATAATTTAATATATAGATTTCCCCCTCGGTTGTCAATCATCAATGGTTTTCTAGGTACTGTGATTTACTTCTGTGCTAAGTTCAGTGAGAATTTTTACATATCTATTTATAAGCTGCATAATATAGCAGCTTATTAAAATATCTGAGTAAAATGTATAAAAATGATAAAAGTTGTGACAGTTACAAATGAGTTATTCAGGCATTTACTAATATTTTATGTAGATATGTTTACTTCAAAATATTAAAATATTCATTATACTCATCACAATTTTAAATATAAATCTATTAGAACGTATACAAAGCCTATACAATAAACAAATATTTAAAATATTTTGTAAGAGTAACAAAAGATGAGCTAACCAGTACACGGACAAGTCTACAACAGCCAATTCTTCTAGAATAAGGATGCCTGTCTCTGGGGACCTCCCAACTGAGAAATGTACAACACAGTGGCAAGCATACTGCCCTGAGAAAAGCCCTTCTGCCCTGAGAGGCTGGCTTTGAAAACCGGCTTTGACGCTTGCTTGATATGAATCCTCTTCGGGGTTTCATTGTATATAATGTTTTTCAGGAGGTCCAATAAGGCAAGATGCCTAAAGCAATAAACAATCCCTGATATATCCCAAAAGAGAGGCATACAAATTACACAGCTCTTCAGAATGTCAAGCTGAAGCATGTGTTAGTTAAATCACGGGCCATTTATTTGTAGAGCATGAACTCAGATTCTCTAGGAGTTCAGAAAAGCAAAAGGAGAAATGAAAATAGGAAGTCGTCTGTTCAAGCAGGAGAGCACAGCACGCGGGAAGAAACTATTCTGTCTCGTCCCAGTCCCTGTAGGTCACCAGAGTTCAGCTTCATCCTCAACAGGATGCCAGTGGAGTGATGCTAACAAGCCCAGGTCTGGATTGTTCCCAACAGTGTTTCCAGGGGAGGGAAGAGGAGAATGGAGGATGCTGTCACCTGTATCCTTAGGTGGCAACAACTTGTGGAAATGCAGGGCTTTGGGGAAGGTTATGAATGGGAAGAAGACCCGTGCTTGAACTGCATCACCTCCAAAGTCCTATGCTGAAGCCCTAAAATTGCCTCGTTTCTTTGTTTCGAAGCTGGGACTGTTATCTTTATGAAAAGAAGAGATTCTTTTGTTACATGTATGAATAGAGGAGAGACTGTAAAACATCAGGGACAATCAGGAACAAGCTGCCCTCAGAAGGAATCAACCCAGCCTGTAACACATGGTTAGTCAGACCGTGAGATTCAGAATGGCCATTGTCAGGTTTCTAGGCGGTTAGACAGTAAGGGAAACAGGACAGACCCTAGGCAGGATCCTAAGAGAAAGGAAACCCATGAGAAGACTATAGTCAGGTGCCCTGTTTAAAGGGACCAACAACAGCAGTAAATGGCACACAGAACACCCACCATTCTTTTAAATGCATCATTTTATGCACGTAAATGTTGTGCATTTGAATGGATTTAACTCATTTCCTTCACTCAACCTTCAGCCACAGCTAAAATTTCCTCTTGTCTCTCCAGTACCCATTATGCTCATTTATAGTTTATTTTGTCCTGGTTTCTTCTCCTTCTCTTCTCATCGCCCCGCCCCCGGCTCCACCATTGCCTGCATGAAGGACTTTAATTTAAGACACTATGCTTTTCCAGGCTTTAAACATCCCCACGCTCGAAGTGGAGGTGCTGATGACGCCCATGGAACAAGTCATTGGTGCATGCAATGCAGCAAACCAGTCTGTAAGGATATGGGGGGGGGGGGAGAAACTCTAGCCTGGAGCGGTCAGGAGAACCCGGAAAGAGTCCCAGGAGCGGCGACCTGCACTTCCAGCCCTCTGCCTTCTTCTGACTCTGTTCCGTGGTTTGTAGAAGATCCTGTGTTGTCGATCTGTTCTCCACAGCATGCCGCCACCGGATCTTTTTAAAAATAAAGTGAGTTGTGATCCTCCCACCGTGGCGTTCTATTTTCTTCCTGCTCAAACCAAACACTTCAGAAGTTTCCTACTCGCTCCAGTGCAGAATCAAGCCTCTTCTTGATCCACAGCCCCCTTCTTGGCTGGGTTCTTCCTGTCTTTCCTAACTCTTACCGCGTGTGTGACTCTCCTTCCTTTACTGTCCTTCTGCGGAGCCTTTGTGCTCTTCACTCATCCGGAAGCCAAGCCAAACCAACCTTACCCAACCTCCCAGCACCCACCCATCACGTCCCTCAGTTGATCCATTTTCCATTTAATATGTAAGGTGACTGTAGTTTCCACCTGAGGCTATTCATGCCCTTCTGTGGCCCTGTCCTGTCCCTCCTTAGAGATCTCTGTGATCACTCCAGTTGTCTGAGACACTTGTTTTTGCAAATGTATTTGTATGTATAAAATGCCAAAATAATGCAAACTGAAAATAGTCATGAATTTTTATACTCCAGTACGACTTTTTTTTTTTTTTTTCAAAAAGGGAAATAAGTCAAATAGGCTTCCATTTTCAGGGGACCCTCTGTTTCTAAAGTGGCTGATTTTGGCTGCTACTCACATCCCATTTACATAGACTCTTGGATGCAGGAAGTAAAAAACAGACAGCTCTGTACACAGCATCCTGAAGGATGCCTTAATTGCCCTCCCGTGCATTAGGCAAAAGCCTGCTCAGGATTACTATGTAATTTCTAAGGAATTTAAGAGTTAACATCCTTTCCACATAATACAGGCCTCCCCTGGACTCCCTAAAAAGTTCTTTTGTGTCTAGGATTAAGTGGGCTCAGTTGGCCTATGACAGGCTGAATAAGGGCACAATGTAGAGGCACAGCCCAGCCAATCCTTCCAGAAGGGTCCTGGTTACTTCCTGATGCTTGGACGCCTTTTCCTCTTCCACTGCTTGGTGACTCTGGGAGACAGCCCCTTGCAGTCACACTAGTAGTTAAGAGATTTGGAACAAACCCAATATCTTTTACTAGAAGTAATTAAGGAAAAAAAAATCAACAAAAACTAAATTTTGGATACATTTTAGAGATGTAATCAGAAATAAAGAGGTGGCTCTGGTAAAAATTCCCCAAGTAGGGATTTATCAGTATTTCAAAAGTCCTTACACTGTTGATAAGTGTATTTTATTCCCTCCCACCCCTGTATACTTTGATTTATTCAGGCAGGGAGCTTTTAAAGAGGGAGTGGTTTGCTATCTCTTTAGCTACCAGAACAGAATGCCTTTGATCTCACGCATCCTACTTTTGTGGACACAGTAGCCAGGCTTCCTCGGAGGTCAGAGCTGGACCCCATCAGTCTTGTCCTTGACTAAGGTTAGTGACATCCTCAGACGACTTTGCTGTATGCTGCTTTGATAAACCAGAGATCCTTGGTGGCAGAGAAAGCCCTCAAAGTTCTGGAATTTATCTCCACTTCAGTAAAGTTTTTTAGGTTTTTAGGGTTAGACTGTGTTGTCTCATTTGACATTAATATTGACATATTTTGGCACAGCAGAGCAATTGTTTAGCAGACAGTGGCACTTTCTGAGCCTGATGGCTAACAATTGGAAAATCTTAGGTAACAGCAGCAACTCGTGCCCATAAAATATTTTGTGTCCCTAAATCATTACCAAGTCAGAATGACACTAGGACACAAGGACACAAGGACAGATGTCTCTCTTCAGGATCAACACTCGGCCCCTTCCTGAAAGATGCACAGTTTTCATTGCATGTGTACAATACAGATGATTTGATTTGCCACTAAATTTTGGTTTATTTCTTTTTTAAATACTGAATGGGAGCGGCCTTCTTCGATACTGCCTTGATTTAACAGGCAAGGATGTTACAGGGTCTAAGATTGATGTGTTCACACGACGCATGGTTGGTGAGTATGAGAGCTGTATCTGATTTGCTAGCTATTTTTCAGTGTTTGATTGGCATGAAGCAGTCCTGATCTATGACCCGTGGTAAACGCTTCAGGGCCACTTTATTCAGATGAAGAGAGTCTCTTCCTTAGATGGCATTCCCCTCAGTTCTTAAGTCTTTATGGTTCCAAAATGGATCACACAAGAAGGAGATGTGAGAAACTGACTAGTGTTGATACCGAAAGGTTATCTTTGCCTGTCATGTCACATCAAAAGGCAACCCTGGTGTCCACTCACACATCAGTAGTTAGGGTCAATCTCTAAGAAAAAGGCTTTTCTTAGCTTGGTGGGAAATGCAGAACAGAGCAGTGAGAAGAGGGAAAATATTTTCCCTATCTAGCTTATTTAATTACATTGTTTCACAAACCTACCCCTTTCTAAAAATTACTATTGTGCAAATGCTTCCAGCATCGTTCGCCTGCCGCTTACAATTTAGCATAAATTTGCCAGATGCAAATCATGTAATTAATCAGCCTTGAGGTGACGTGATAGCCGTGCCCTCTGAATCACAGCAGAAGTCAGAGCAAAGTCGATGATCCTCCTGGGTGGTTGTCACGTTTGCAACTTGGGTTGATGTGAATGTGCATCTGCCACACGCAGACCAGTTGCTGTGCCCCGGAGTTCGCTGCAGCCCTCAGAATGGGGACAGCTGAGTTCTTGATGATTTCCGGCAGGAGAAGCTGAGCATCTCCAAGCATTTCTTAGTTTGCCTCAGCTGCGTGCAAGAAAGCATGTTCCCATCCCCATGCTGGGAAAGGCCTCCTGCACCGGAGGAGACGGTTGGTACGCCACCAGGAAAATGAGCAACCCCACAATACTGTTCAGAGATTTCCAGTCGGCCGTATCCAGGACAGGCAGTACGCTTTCCTTCAGCGTCCCTGCAATATGATGAATCATCTTGAAGATGACTTCTGCATCGTGGAAATGTCTGTTAAAGACGGCGAGAACTGTGCTCTCGATGGGAAACAGTAATTGAGCCCTGGAACAATTTTTTTGCTGTTGTTGTTGTTTATTCTAACTCAGCTGTGAAACTCAGAGAATGGGCCTCCTCTGCTGATTAAAAATCCTGGCATTTCGGTGCTTTTCTAGCGAAAGGCATCTTCATTGTGTACTTAGTTCCTCTGAGCCTAATGACTTGCTCGTCACTGTGTGATTTCAAGGCTTTTCTTGACCTAAACTCTCAAGAGACAGTTAAACATGCAAGCAAGATGCTATGTTTCTCTTAGCGAATCATATATCATCTCTTTCTGATTGTGGAGTGTATCCTTCCACATTGCTGCTGCAAATAAACAGGAGGCAGAGAGAGGCGAGGGGTGAGCCACCGTGGCCTAGCATTCTGCTCCCCCCGCACGCAGGTGCAGCAAGAAGCCCGCTGATAGAATTCGCAGGAAGGAAGAGACATTTTAGTGACCTTTCGGCAGGAAACGCCCTCTGCTCTTTGACTAACAGCTTTGAGCTTTGGCCTGGGAAGCCTGTTTGTTTTGGCTGAAATTTAGAATCTGGTTAATGCCAGTTTTGTCACCAAGAATTCGGCTTGATACGTAAACCTGTAAAAGGCTGAAAAAAGTCCACTTCCCCACGTACTTCCGGGATGCCCCCAAGCCTACGTGGATTTTGTGACGATTTGAGGGAAACTGCTGTTGTGCACACCAAGTATTTGCTTTTTGTAATGTATACTGTCGGCACACCGACCATGTGCCCAGTGCACGTGTCCTGACCTGGAAGGTCTGGGGTGCACCCTGAGAAGAACCGCGACTTGGAAACAAGCTACGCCCAGAGCAGCTGCAAGCTGTGCTCATTTGCTTTCCGTCCCCTAAGTTCAGTGTGTGGGTGGATGTGAGGGTGTGCAAATAAAGTGACTGGGAAGATTTTGGTTTAACATTTAACTGCTCAGCAGTGATTATCTCCAAGCCCTTCTCCATGGGGACCGAAACCCTGCCTTCTGGCTCATCCCTAGCGTCCCCCCCTCTGTCTTACGAAGAGTAGGTGACGATGAATGCATTTGTCAGGGCTTGCTGAGTTGCAGACTATATGCATATTTCATATTTTATAAAGTTATTTTACAAGGAGAAGCATATATTTTAACAGTGGAAGGTGGTATGCTGACGATGCTTCATATGCGACTCCTATCATTTGCATGAATCGGTGCATCAGCTAGTCCATCCAGAAATGGAAAGCTTACACATTTGGGAGGAACAGAAGATGTACAGTTGGCTGTTCACCCAAACATTTCCAGGGTGGATCAGGGTGATTTAGGAAAACTGGGCCTGACACTGTGGCCAAGGCCTTCTGCCAAGTTTGAGTGTTTGTGGTCAGTGGTGAGCTGATACAATAAAATTCCCTCCACACTAAGAGAAAAGGACACAATCCATTGTCTTCAAAGGCGGTGACCTTCTCCTGCTTACTGGTGACTGAGAGGTCAGGCCACTGTGGACATCTCCGCTTAGAGAGATGCATTCTGCTGGAGTAGCTTCATGGTTAAGGAAGGCAGACAGACAGACAGACAGACAGACAGACAGACAGGTATTGGCCTGGATACAGACTTCATAGCAGGCCAGAGTCCTGAATGAATCACTCGAGTGGGACAGCGACCACTTCCAGCCAACTGCTCCTTCTTCCCTGTAATTTGCTCAAAGACAAAGCAACACTTAGAGTTTTACTCACACACGCTCAATAAGAGTCCAGTCATCATCATTATCCGATTCTAACTCTTCTGCAAGCTTTTCTAAATCCAACTTCACCTAACGCGTCATTGTCACAGTCTCCAGGGGCTCGCTGCAGTGGTCGCTGGCTGTGAGTGAGGCAGGCCTGCGACTACAGTGGCTCATCCTTGCCTTACTGGATACAGTAGAGGAGCTCTCGGCCTCCCTGGATGGCATAACCGGCCTTGGCAAAGAGGCTGATTCCTATGGTTACCATTGCGTTTCTCTTACAGCAGCAAACTCTGACATACCATGCTGAGCCAGTAGTGTCAGAGGGTGCCAATGCTGTCGGCCTACGTTTCTGAATGTTCCCTGCCAAGTTGAGTCACTTAGATTTTAGGGGATCACAGGCTACTGGGGCACAGAGCAGCCTCCCCTGACTAACATACTGGTAGACATGTTGAAGATGTAATGTAATTACTCAAGATAAAAGAGGACACACCCAGAATCCAGAAACACACTCATACTCAAGAGTGAGTTAAGAGAATGCACAGTTTACGATTCAGGATTGCGGCCCCCCTTCTTTCCTGTGCAAGTAACTTATACAAATGACAGGATTCATTTATTTAGTGCTTTAGTCAGGGTTACCATCGCTGCGACGAGACACCATGACCAAAAGAAAGTTGGGGAGGGAAGGGTTTATTTGGCTTACGCTTCTACAACACTGTTCATCACTGAAGGACGTCAGGACAAGAAGCCAGGCAGGAGTTGATGCAGAGGCCATGGAGGGGTGGTGCTTACTGGCTTCTTCATGGCTTGCTCAGCTTGCTTTCTTATAGAGCCCAGGACCACCAGGCCAGGGGAGGCCCCACCCACAATGGCCTGGAACCTCCTCCATCAATTAACAATTATGAAAATGCCCTACAGGCTTGCCTACAGCTGAATCTTACGGAGGCATTTTCTCGATTGAGGCTTCCTCCTGTCCAGGGACTCTCTAGCTTGTGTCAAGTTGACATGACACTACATTGGCAGACTGGCAGACATTTGGTAAGTGGCCATGGAGCAAAGTACCTTTTAGATGTTGCAAATTTAACACTGGACAAAATCAAAACAGAAAAATCTCTCTGCACTCATGGGCCATAGACTCAATGGATCTTGGATAAATAAAATAAAATAAAGCAAACAGGTAAGGTGGGAAGGAAATTAGATTTCAGAAAACGAAAAACATGATGGGTAACAGTGGTTCATTCCTTCCATCCCAGCACTTGGGAAGCAGAAGCAGGTTCAATGCCAGCCTGGTCTACAGAGTGAGTTCCAGGACAACCAGGGTTTTGCATACACACACACAGAGAGAGAGAGAGAGAGAGAGAGAGAGAGAGAGAGAGAG
>NC_034602.1:87817647-87819830 GCF_900095145.1 Mus pahari
AGAGAGAGAGAGAGAGAGAGAGAGAACAAAAGCAACAAACAAGCAAAACAAAACAAAAACAAAAAACAAAAATAAAAACAAAGCAAACAAAACAGAAAGTGAGAGCCCCAGGGGAGGAGAAGTAGTGCATCTCTGACAGTGCCAGGACCCCAGGAGCCTTCAGTGAGGAAGGGCCACCAGGGCGCGCTGTCATCTGTAAGCTTGGAGCTTCCCTCCAGCCCTATCTTAGCCCCGTCTAACATACTTTCTGTATGCCTGTGGCCCTGAGAACTTGCCCCAACTTTGTCCATTGCCCAAGAAAGTAGGAATGACGGGTTCTGACATCAGTGAAGAAATAGGTCTGTCTCCATCAGAGATTTTCCTTACTACTCTCCGCAGAGCAACAGACATACTTGTTTGTCCTCTCTGAGTTTTGACTCTTGCCCACCGCCTTCTCCTACTCCACTCCAGTCTTTGCTGGCTTCCATTTTTCTCTCACAAGCTACTCTTGACTCTTGGTACTTAACATTGGCCGGCCTTTAAGCTTCTCAGGTGACTCTCAATTCCTCTTCAGTGACACATCTTGTTCCCCAAATTAGAGATGCCAGATACCTTCCCCATCCTTTGTAGGAACCCTTTTCACCTTTAGCCCCCGGGCACTTGGAAAGCGACATTGTAAGCCTTTAATCCCTCCTCTTGCCTCCTCCCCTCCTGGCTTTAGGTAATTAAGCTAATGGTGGACAACTGAGCTACACTAATCCTTTAGTTTATGGGTATTCAGAAAAAAGACGAGCCGGGAAGGCTGTTTTCTGTCTCCTAAATGTGAATGAAGTCATGCAGACAGAGCACATGAGTTCATGGTTTGAACCGGAGCTGAAAAGCCACCATGTAGCACTGTTCTCAGATGCAGATGCACGGCAAGCCAAAGTTTTGAGGCAGTAGAAACTCTAAGTAGACAGATAAGGTAATTCAGCAAAGCAGGAAAGGGGGGAAAAGTCACAGAAGACAAACAAGTGTGCCTGATTTTCTGTGGAGTCCAGTGAGACAGCTCTGTGGTGCTCACCCTGGAAAGGCTGCCGAACTGAACACCCATTCTCAAGTGACCCTGACAAGCCTCCTCCTCTTCTTTGTAAGTAGAAAAGCCCCGTCAAAAGACCAGCCCTAATTAGTTCTATTTCCTTCTGCAAGTGCTCTACCCATTTTGCTTCCTTGACCATTCGAGGAAGACAGGAATTTGTTCCCAACCCCCCAAAGTCAGAAGATGAGACTAAAGCATGGTTTCCAAAGAGATAAGAAGATGGCAACAGAGACTCTAAGTATAAAACACGTCTTGAGAATGACAACCCACTCAGCAGCTAGAGCTGGGATGTGCCAAGGTTGCCTATGTCCCTATGGTTCTACTTATCAGTGTGTGCAGGCTAGCCCTATGGCTATGCCTCAGAGTCTCTGCTTAGGGCTTAAGGGTGATGTGAGTCTTAGCACCCTGACATGAAACCTGCCCGTTTTTCTGGTACTTGGTACCCTGCTTTGCTTGGCGGTGAACCTACCCAGGAACTCAACCTTTGCTGACATTTTCCTTCCTCCTCAATTTCCAATGACTAGCATTCTTCCTAGAAAAAAAAACACTCCAAATGCTTCTATGAGGTGAGGCAAATATTAACTGAGCAGCGAGGGAGTGCCTAGCACAGGGCCTTTGTACTTCCTGGTGGCTTTGCCTGTAGAGCTTTGTTGTAGCTGTTCATTCATCCACCCATCTGACTATAATGGGGACAAAGGAAACAGAGAGGGCAATGACCTTTTCTGTAGTGGTTCTTCCCGCCCCTCCTTCACATCTCTGTTCAGCTGCCCATCACAGATGTACTGTGAATCAATGGCGTACAGAATGACACTCATTCAACCATCTCAGTTTACCCCCTTATCATAGCCCTGATACACCCTGACAGCAGATCTTCCTCCTGTAATCTGACAGCATTAGCTTTGTGGAAGAAGAGCTCAGAGGAGGAAGGAGAGAGAGGAAGCGGGGGAAAAGAGGAAGGGCAAGAGAGAGAGAGAGAGA
This sequence comes from Mus pahari, assembly GCF_900095145.1. Lineage (NCBI taxonomy): Eukaryota > Metazoa > Chordata > Mammalia > Rodentia > Muridae > Mus > Mus pahari. Next base: position 87,819,683 of record NC_034602.1, read on the forward strand.
GAGAGAGAGAGAGAGAGAGAGAGAGAGAGAGAGAGACTATGCTGGTGCCCGCCACATAGTAGGTGTTCAATAAATGTTCCGTTGTAAATCCAGGGACGGACACCTAGAGGAAAAACCATGCCTGCCCTGACTCTCAAAGAGCTCTCTC
>NC_034602.1:87820455-87862792 GCF_900095145.1 Mus pahari
ACACACACACACACACACACACACACTTTCAGCTATTAAAACTAAAAAAAACTAATTTATTCTTATTTCTTTGAATGAACAATTGTGGCAGTAATAAAAGTTTCATGTTCCAAATGGGATGATTTTAAGTAGGGGAGATTGTCTTTAGTGAGAACCAGGCCAGTCTTTAAAAGCGCTAGTTCCCTTCCTGGGAAGAAGCTAGGGAAAGGGTGGGGAGAGGGGATAGGTGGGTAGGGAGAGAGAGAGGCTGTGAGCTAAGGCATGTGTGCCGAGGAGTCTCCATGAGTGGGCCTGGAAGGGTGGATGTGAGAACGGTGAGCACTGAGCAGGTCCCCTGACAGTCAGGAAACAGGGACCCAAGTCAGTCCTGTAAAGGTAAGGGGCTGCTAATAACCAGGATGAGCCTGGGACAGCCCCCAAGTTCAGGTGAGAGTCCAGCCAGCTGATACCAAGATCTCAGCCTGGTGTCCACCTACCAGATGCCCACAGAAAAGTGAATGGATAGATGGTGCTAAATTGTTCTTGCCATTTGGGGTAATTTGATATATATTTTTTTTCAAAAATTTGAGATATATATATATATATATATTTCAAGCAGCTGCCAGACTTCAGCAAACAGTTTGCAGAAGGTTAAAACCAGATGCAGGAAACGGGGACATCACTGCAGTCGCCCAGACAAGGCACAAGAGCCCAGAATCCCAAGATCTCACCCATCTGAAATCACAGGTCCTCCTCTGCAGAGCTGAGTACACCGTTGATGTAAAGAACTCGGGACCTTGGGCTGGGGAAGCAGCTTCCCTTACAGAGGGCCAACAGGAAGACAGGCTAGCTCCTCCATAATGCAGTGGGTCTACTTCCAGGTCTCGCATTACGAGGTGCTAGGCAGCGGCAGGTCTTCCCTCCGTCGTGCCCCTTGAGTTAGGAAGAGTAGCTGAATACCTTGCCAATAGATTACACAAATGGAGAGCTGGTTCTCAGTCACGGTGGCCCGTGACAATGGCTTGGGGCATGTGGTGTGCAGCCTAGCCGCTCAGTGGTTTTCATCCATCTTGGTGGTACTTCTGTTCCTGCTTGTAACCCTTCTTCTAGTAAAGCTATGTACAGCCACGCTTAAAGCACAGCCTGAGTTCAGAGCTCTAGGACTGGAGACGTAACCAACACTTCTCTCTCGTCAGTCTTTGCATTTTGTGACAGAGCTGATATGTTCTCCCATATTCCTTCTTCTGATTGCTAATAAGCTAACTGTCACCACCACCACCATCATTCAAAAGTCAGTGGCAAACAGGTTTTTATGTAGGATTCCAGTAGTTGGTGAGGAAACGCCTGCTTAAAAAAAAAATTTAGCAGGCTAACTTAATTGCCTTAAATAGTGAGGGCTAGTGAAACCTAATTTTAAATTCTTCTTTACATTCCAAACCCTGGGTTTCCCCTACTACCACCATTGGATAAAGTTGTGATCGTTTCTAGATATTGTGAAGGACATCTCTGACTTCGTTTTGCCTACACGTTGTCGTTCTGTGGTCAGAATAAACACTTCCATTGTGTTAAACGAGTTTGCAGTGGATGGAGATCCAGCTCGCTCAGCAGACCACAGGAAATGGTGATTAGAATTTATAGACCAAACATCTGACTCCACCTCCAGTGTTCTCAACTGTAGGCTCTGGACCTTCAGGATAGAAGACTCAGGCAAGAGCAATAAACAACGGAAAGGATATTTTCAAGCACAAATAAAATAGCAAAGCTATTCACACAATTTCTTCAAATTTCTCCTCTACCACTCGAGGTGTTTATATAAATACTACACAACTGACATAATTTGACACTTAAGTCACATGGGCTATACCATGAGAGAAAGCTTGCTGGTGGCTACAGTGCAGCCCCTACATTAGCAGAGAGCTTAATATGACACTCTCCCTCAGAAAAGAAAGTACACAGACACACATTTGTCTATGTGTGAATCTGTGAGTGATAAGACATGCTCCACTGTGCAGCCACAGTGCGCGTCAGGTCAACACAGCTCCACTGTACATCACAATGCTCTACTGTGCTAACACAATGCTGCCTTGTGACATCTCAACTCTCCACTGAGCTGTCAGAATGCTCCATTGTGCCGAGACAACATCGTGTTGTGACATCGTATCTCCACAGTGATATCCTAATGCTCTGTCTTAACAATTCTCCAAGTGACATCACTGCTCCATCACGGCATTGCAACTTTTCTGTTGCACCCAAACAATACTGCCTGGTGATGTTACAGCTGTGCATTATGACATCACAGTTCCACTGTGACATCACGATGTTCCACCGAGGCATCACTCTGCTCCACTGCTCCCTCAGCATTCCTGTTTAAACAGTGACATTCAATCGCATGACCACAATGGTACCTTATGGCCTCACAGTCTTTGTTGTGACATCACAACATCCCACTGTCACATCACAGCGCCTCATTGTGCCAACACAAGGCTGCACTGTGACATCACAAATCCAATAGAACCAAAGAGTGGCATCACAAGGCTCCATCATTCCATCACAATGCTACATTCTTAGACAATGGTTTGTGGATAACACAGCTTCCATTACATCATCACAATGCCCCCAAAGTGATGGCATAATGATGCATGACATTTAAAAATGGGTTCTATGATGTCATAATGGAGCAGGGTATCTGCACAGTATCTGCACTGTGATGTCACAGCAGAGCATTATGAGGATGCAATGGACTTTCAGCATCAGAATGAAACATGGTAATTGTGCAAACCCTGCTCTATTTAAACATATATCCCTCCAAAGGTTGATCATTATCGTTCAAGGAGGCCAGTGACTTCCTGTCAGTCTTTTCCTGGAGAAGGAATATCTTGCACAGTGCGTGGTAGGTTCAATTGTCAATAAAAATGCTGTTAGCCTAGTAGCTTAGGCAGGAAATAGAGAAGTGGATGTTCCTGGACAGAGGGGGGGACTCTGGGAGAGAAAGTGACATAAGCAGAGACTCACCCTAAACTCTGGAGGAAGACGGTTGCATGAAACTGAGGATCTGCCATGTAGCAGAACTTAGAATAAAGCAATGGAATGATTAAGTTATAAACTAGTCAGGGACAGAGCTAAGGCTCTTAGCCTAGGCATTTATTCATATATAAGAAGTCTCAGAGTCATTATTTTGGGGAACAAAGAGGGCAGCTGAAAATCCCTGAGGTTACCGATAGCAAAGTCCACGGATGCCTATGGCGCCTAGAGAATGAGCTCTTAGAACCCAAGCATAGAGCCTGAGAGAAAACTCCAGGGTGGAAGATGGTTTCAGAGCAAAGGAGCTGGAATCCGAGGAGGAGCCAAGTGAGGGAGAGCAGGCTCCTTACACACACACACACACACACACACACACACACACACACACACAGGCACGGTGTAGAGGCCTGTGAGTAGCAGATAGTGAACTGAGAACTAGAGCCTCAAGGAACACGCCCCAGGGACAAAAATCTTCCCCAAGCTAGGGTGGAGCTAGGGTGGGGTTAGGGTGGGGTTAGGGTGGAGCTAGGGTGGATAGGCTCTCAGTGAGCCACAAAGAGCAGTGGCTCTAGCCCCAAAGGGTGAGGGCAGCCTACTGGACCTGCTGGACCAAGTGGAGGTGCTACAGACACGTGCTGGTCTGAGGAGTCTGCGGACACACAAGGACACAAAGAACCCTTCCCCAGAGTTCCTGTGGGACAGAATGCTCCAAAGTTCTGAGCTGGTAAGGTATCGAGTTTGAAAATAATAAAAGAAAAGGGAAACAGGGTATAGTCATGGACGTTAAAAGGGAAAAAGTGGTGACAGAATGTGTTGGGGTTCCAAACAGTGCTGTTTTAACTATCAGTGTAAAAATAATATGTTCAGTGATGATTATAATTTTATATACCCTCTCTAAGAGAGATCAGAATAAAACAGACTTAGAGAATGAAAACAAAAAAAACCCTAAGGGATCAAATGATAGATCACAGGCCATAGAGCAGGGTTAGAGGATTCTTTAAATCAGAAGAAAGAACCTTCAAAGGAATCCAATCTGGAACCTACAATAACAACAGAAGGGATGGTTCCAGATTGAAAATAAAAACCCACAAAGCCTTGAGGGATTAGAATGGCGGCCCATAGAGGTGCGATATTCTGAGTTAAGAGTCCGGCTTCTGTTTAATGAAGTCATCTTAGAGAAATATCGTACAACAGCTTATGTGTTTCATCATTATAGAACTTGAAAATCTAAAGTACGTATATATGTTGATACACTATACTCTTGATACCTGTTCAGAATTCCAATGGGCTTTTGCCTTGAATTCTGATCTCCTTCTACATACTCTATAACATTCAATACCTCACAATCAAGGAAACCTGAAATATAAGAGACAACAGCAATTTTGAAATTCCCTTTTTCTGCCCTTATCTACCCTACTGTCAAATATTAGCAATGAAATCCACTCCAACGTTTATGGGTTTTTAATTAGGCTTAAATAAGTGTCTCTTTACTGCTATAATCATAATATTCTTTCATTAGTGGTGACGGCTACAACCTTTACCAAATGCCTATAAATGATACAATGCCTCGATGGGTCACCATAGAACTTAAGCATTTTGTACAAGGAAAAGGAAAGTCCTCCACTCTCCTATACCGTGACAAACATCTCCACAGTCTCATTGATCGTCAGCTTCAAAAACAAACAAAAAACACCAAAACAGCAACAAAAGAACCTGAGCTTGGCAGCATCTACATCAAGGAAAGTCAGGGGAGTCAGCATAGGAAGCCACGCTATGGAAAGAAATAGAGTGTATCTATAGTGGAGGCTCAAATGTGCGGACTCTGAGCAGGCTGTCCTGAGCATTTATGGTTCAAACTTTAAGGACTTGGAAGGGGCAGCAACAGTAGTTATCCTGGGAAAATAGACATAGGTCCTAATCCTTCCAGGAAAATTGGGGTACAGGCACACTTCTGAGGAATTGGAGATAAGAGTTAGGAATTCCCATCGAGATGTACACACAGAGAGCCCTCCCCAGCCCTGCCTCCTAGTGAGACCCCAAGTCCTCCCCTGCACCCGAGGACTTTTCTGCTTTGGGATTTGGAATTTCTTCTTCCAGGTCCTCCGTGTCACAGCTTCCCTCTGAAGAGCACAGTTGTCAGGCCTCTGTGAGCCTCTTCAGTGTGACTGCAATCACATTCAGTGAAAACAAACACAAAGGCATCCTACAGCCCGGTGGTGGCTAAAGGGCAGAATCTCTGCTTTGCGCGATCAAGGATTCCTTCCTGCAGCCGTGGACCGTGATTTCGGGGCACCACAAGGAATCTCTGTAGTGTTCATTACACTCACGCTCCACCAGTGGAAACTTGCATTTGGCAGATAAAAACTCATGCTCATTTCCTTCGCCGGTGAAATATTAACCATGGCAGGTGCGATCCATCAACCCATGAAGTCTTCAGCACCTCTGTCTCTGCGGGGTGGACTCCAGGAAATGCTAATCCTTATGTAATCTGTGCAGGTATTCAATACCAAAAGTTATGGCCACTGGTATCCTTGGGCAGATAATTTAAAGGCTTTTGGCTCTAAATTAAGACTCCATTAAGATAATAAAACGTTTTCTTCAAGTTTATTGTTATTCTGCCTAAGGGGTCTATGGGGAACACAGGATAAAAACTACGAAAGGAAAAAAAAAAAGTCCCTGTCACTATGGAAACAGGTTCATTTATTTTTATGGGCTGATTTCTAATTCCTCTCCCTGGGCGAAGACCTCACTAACTTCTGATATTGGGAGACTGTGCTCACTCACAGCATAGTTTACTGCTTGAGGTTGAACGACAGGACAGCCTTCCAATAGAATCAAGATGAGTAGTATGCCCCGCCCCCCCCAGTGGTTTGTTTACAACAAAATGCCTGTCCAACTGGACTAAGGAGTCTATACTCAGGGCTAACTCTGAGCAAGGAAAAAAAAAATACCCTGTGATACTTACTAGCTTAACATTAACTTGAAAAATTTGAACACAGCTTGGTGTAGTGGGGTGTGTACCCCAGCACTCAGGAGGGACAGTTGGAGACTCACTGCAAGTTTGAGGCCAGCAAGGGCTACACAGCAAGACCTGATCTTCAGAACCAAGTTCGGTACAAGTAACAAAACCAACAATGCAGAAAGGTCAGGGTTCAAGAGCCACAGACCCACTTGCAACCGTGTCTGGTGACTTGTCTGCAGTCTACCAACACACGCATCACTGTTACACGTCGGTGACCATCCCCAAGGCAGCCTTCTTTAGTGCCCCAAGTCTCTCCTGCCAATTTCTTTTGGTTTGTAAATTGCTATACGAAGTATTGCGTTTCTTTTAGAATATAATATTTTTTATTAATTCTTTGAAATTCTCATGCAATATATTTTGGTCATGGTCACACCCTTAACCTTTCCACCCCTCCTAACTTTGTACCCTCCCCCCCTTTATTTTTCATTTTCCCAAACAACACAAGCCCACTTTGCACTGCCCATAGACTCATATGTGTGAGGCCTTCCGTGGGAACCTGGCAACCTACCAGAGCCCATACACCCGTAAAGAAAACTGACTCCCCCTTCCCAAGTGGTCATCAGTAGCCAGAATCTTTTCAGTGAGGGGTGAGTGGGGTGGACACAGGCAATCACAGACACTGTGCATTTTTTAGTCCAGTGGTCACGTGATGTCCAGACAACACTAGTTTGCTCCTAAACATGACTTGCTTTGTTAATCCTTCCCCCACTCTCCCCCATTAACCTGTCGGCTACTTGAGCCCGTCTACCACCAGCAGCCTCCTTTAGATTCACATGTCGTGTGTTCCGTGTTCCCCCCCCTTCCTTAACACTGCTTCCCCTCTATAGCACCCCTCTTTCTGACTCCATGTCTTATAAGCACGTTCATGGCTCTACTGTGGCCCCATTAAAGAACACCCTGTATTTGTCTTTCTGAGTCTGAATGACATCACTTAGGATGATTTCCAAATCCACCTATTTTCCTGGAAATACCAAGGTTTCCCTCTTTCTTCATAGCCGAATAAAATTCCACAGTGCACGTGCACCATGCTTTCATGATGATTTGGCAAATGTAAAATTCTCTCCCCGACAGATAGTGTTTGTGTGGATCAGCCAGAGTTCCAGTTTTCCATCAGCAAAGTGTCAAAAGAGGTGTATGGCAACTTTGAGAAACAACAGAGTTGTGACTGGCACTTGCTAGTACTGTCATAACCTGTGATGCTTCCGGGATACAAATAGAATCTTGATGACTTAACTGGACCTGTTTTAAGGCATCCCGTGTGTTGCTGTTTCTCGGCACGTCAGTGACATCATGGCTGGTTGTACAGTGTGTCGTACAATCTGATTAACTGTGGCTAGCCAGTGGCAGCTGTGGGATCAGAACTGGTCAAGGCTCTGGAATGTAGCAGGGAATGGTGACTGCATGCAGAATCGACAGAAAGACTGGTGAAGTAATTTATCCATCAAGTCTGGTTGGACATGGACCACTCCTCTCTCAGGAGACTCAGCCATTAGCCATACGTCTTTAAAAGTTGCTGGATCTGAGCCACAGAACTCATGACACAGCAGGTTGAGGTTCAGACAAAGGTCGATGCAGCATCTAGACGTGTGTGCCTAGGGATGAAGATGGCTGTGGGTGTGGCGAAAGCTCCCCTTGAGCATGCGAACCCCACTTAATCTCTAACGTAGAGATAAAACTTTTCAAATGTTTGGTGTTAATGTCTAAGTGTTGTTTGATGTTTCCAAATGCGTGACATACAGGGGATGTTAGCTCTCTGACTACCTTCATCATTCTATCTATTATCGATGTTATTTTGGCTTATTTAGATAGGATATGAATATAGGGGTCTGTTCACTCCTATAGATATACTTCCTTTCAGAAAAATTAAACTTAAATAATATCAAATGTAGGATGCAGAGTGGGGTGAAATATATACAGGATCTAAACAACATACCCTGGATAGGGCAGGACACGATGCTCCAAGGACAATGTTTCCAGAGAAGGAGAAAGGAGTTCGTGTGTGAGGTGAGGGTTTTGGTCAGGAATTTGCTCCGTCTGAGGGTTAGAAGTTAAAGTCATGAGATGTTCAGCTGACAGAAATGTGGCGAAATCGCACTAAAAATCTTCATTTCAGGTCAGTAACTTCACGTGATAAGAGGTGTCCAAGTGAACAGGAGACGAGATAAATAGCATAGCTCTTCCCCCTGCTGACTTTATAGGCCAGAGGACACAGCCCTCAACACAATGAGTCATCAAAAGGAAGAGGGAAGAAGGGCAGGTGAGCCTGTGATGCTAATATTCTTACCTGAGTGAGCAGCAAGGAATATGAGAGGATTGGCAATTACGAGTTCTTCATGTATTACTAAGGTAACACGTGCTCACTCCTCCACACCACTGCCCCATGGGGGAACAATATAAAGAGATATAACCTTCCTTCTCTGCATCCATGTAAGCACACAAACACAAGGACACAATGAAGAGATGGTGACAGCGATCTACTGTATACACTAATTTGCAAAGTACTTTTTTTTAAACTTCAAAATATAATAAGGAACACATCTTTCCTACCACAGAGCTACGGGATGTCTAGAGTTTGCCAACACTATCTCCCCAGAGGGACATTTGGGGTCACCAGTTTCTAACCTGTACGAAGGATAAATGCCGTACACACATGACCTTATAAAAATACGCTGTGGTTTTAATGAGGTGAAGCCCAATAGAGGAACTAAGTACTATTTAGACCTTAACTGGAAGTTGGGAGGTTGATACTGATGGATCATCCACACAAAACAGACTGATAGAGGGTACTCAAGAAGAAGTTAACTGAGCCTGGGCCTAGGACTCACAGAGACTAAACCACCAACCACAGAGCAAGCACAGGCAGGACCTAAGCCCCCTGCACATTGGCAGCGGATGTGCAGGTTGGTCTTCATGTGGACCCCCACCCCCAAGCAGTTGGAGTGAGGGCTGCCGCTGACTCTGCTGTCTGCCATTGGATCCCCTTTCCCTAGCTGGACTGCCTTGCCAGGCCTCAGTGGGAGAGGATGGGCTTAGTCCTGATGAGACTTGAGGTCCCAGGGAGGGGTGGTACCCAAAGGGAGCTTTCCTGTCTCGGAGGAGAAGGGGAGGGAGTTATGTGGGGAGAGATTTGTGAGGGTGGGACTGGGAGGAGAGGGGGCTGTGACTGGGATGTAAAGTGAATGAATGAGTGAGTGAGTGAATGAATGAACGAACAAACAAACAAACAAATAAAAGAGGAAAAAAGTTTACTTATACAGGCTCATATCCCAAATCACATACTGCAGACTCTGGGGCGCTAACTAGCTGTGTTGTCTCTCGTGGGACCAACTGGTTCCTTTTATAATAACCTTCTCATAAGAACCTCTGCAAGGTCATGTGGGAACCAGTGAGGGTCACAGGCCACAGAGGGTCACCTGTCTCACTCCCAGGGTCTGAGATGCTCCCATGAAAGTCTCCTTTCTCAAGTTCCATTGTATCCTATAGAACTACCCTACTTCCTCAAGTTCCATTGTATCCTATAGAACTACCCTAGAACGCACGCCTCTAACCATTACGGACCTGCGGGGGACACACAGACCATACTCAAATCATAGCCAGGAACACACCTATCATATAATCTATCAAATCAAGACTTCTTTTCAGAGAATTTACGACATGAACAGAATTCTTAATAATGATCGTGGCTGTGACCATTGAGGGCTTAGATGGAGCAGGGGGAAGAAAAATAATACTTAATTCCGGTTTTCATTAATTAAATCTCCGATGCCCTGTAGGCATCTATAGGTTCATACCTAGCAGGCTGTGAGCCATAAGAATAAATGACTCCAACAACTAAGTGGATGGGGACGGCTCTGGGGAAGAGAAGAACAGGAGAGAGAAAGGGTAACTGCATGCCCCAGGTACCACCCCCACCATCGAGCTGCAGGCAGAAACTAGGAATTAGCAAAGGAAGCTAAGGGTGTGGCAGAGAGCTAGGGGGAAACCAAAACCAAGCAGAAAAGGCCGACTAGGAGAAAGACAAGGAATAGCTCAGCTTCAAGACTGGGGTGGTGTCAAACCGTGAGGGCTTTAATCAGAGCATCCTTGACACTGGTGTTCCGACTTCCAGTTAATGCATGACACTCAAGCTCTAACCTCAGAGTCCCTTTGAAACACTGCACCTGTGTCAAATCTAAGAAGTCGTGTGATACCAACGAGTTAAATATACCTTTCTGCAAAAGTCAGGCCAGGGCACCGCAGCGACTAGTGTGAACCTCCCTATTCTGCAGCAAGCGGCTCAGCGAAGCTGCCCATGATCTGAAGCACGGTGCTATTTGCGTTTTTTTTTTTTTCTCTCTCGCTTCCCCTCCCCCTTCTCTCCCTGTGATAGAAGTGCTGGCAATCACGGAATAAAGTTACCTAAATCATTCAATGAGGGGGGAAAAGATTCCATCCTATAAGTGATCCAATGCTGATTTCATCAGTGCTGACAAACAAGGCCCAGATGCTGAAACCTCTCCCTCAGCAGCACTCGGGACGCTGGCAATAGAGTCTTTGCCTGCCTGTCATCAGGAGTCCTCTTTGATGACAAGCTCTGAATAGGCCTCTGCAGAACACCATGTAATTATCTTCATCACCCACCTCGTGACTTTGAGCTCCGTTTGCAGAGGAGATCCAGAACAGGAAATGCCTCTGTCATGGATGCACCCACTCTGTACACCTAAAACACTGACACACTCCAGGGAACACTGGCAGGGTGTCCGTCCCCACCCACCCCACCCCCATCTACTCAGCAACAACCCACTCCCGCTGCCGAAGCTGCACATGGAGGCCACACTTCTGAGGGAAAGGGCAGTGGCTCTGTGGCCTGGCTAGGAAAGTGGGTGCCATAGCCCTGACCTTGGGGGGCTGGCAGGCACTGCACAGCATTAAATACTGCTCCCTAGACGGGTATCTGAGAGAGCGGTGTTTGCACAACAATGATAAAGGCCCCCATGGGAATTGCAAATTCCATTTGACTTCCAGCAGTCACGCTTGCCTCTGGAGACTGAGAGGATCTGAGCTGCCAAGAAAAGGGGGGGGCGCTTTTCTTGGCAGCTCACCCCACTCTTTGCATTGCCTGAAAATTAGTATGGATTGACAAAATGAGGTAGCACAGTAACCTAGCAGATAGACGATAATTGCAGTCGGGCCACCGGGGCTGGTCTAGCCCAGAGGAGGAAATTATCATTTTGATTATGTTCAGGGGGATCTATTTATGAGTACAGGGTTCTTAGTTGAGATAGATGGAATTTTTTTTTTCCTGGATAGAAAACTTAAAATTTGGATATGAATAAATGGATGCAGGTCTGTTCTTTGACCCGGAGCGCTTCCAATCATCTCTGCTTGGGCAGCAACTTGGCCGTAGGGAGAGGGACAGAAAGCATTCCCGTTTGTTTACACCTGGGGCCTGGCAGAGGTTTCTCCTCCACTTTGACAAAGAAAAGCCATGTAAAAGTGGCCCTTGCGCCCCCACCCTGTCAGAGCTGAGCCTCCTTTTCCTCATGCTTTCTGCAGCCCAGGTGGCTCACCAAGGTGACAAAGAATGAGGAAGTTAAAGGGCTGAGAGGTGCGGCTGACCCGTAACAAGGCGGCAACACACAGCAGGAGACGCCCTGTCATACTGGACTTAGATGGATTTGAGTTCAAATTCTGTCTGGGCCACAGAGCCTTGGGTGAGTTAGATTTCTCTGCTCCCTGGTGCACAAAGTGAGAGGGGGACAAATGACACTTGTTAGGATCTCAGTGGGGACAGGAGGGACACCGCGGTGAACAGCAGCAGCCCTAACTGACGTACCCTTGGTCCCGGAACTCAGACATCATCAGAACACCAGCACCAACAGAACATAATGATCGCATGGAGCATTATCTAGGTCTAGAGATGTTCGCATATTGGTTTTGAAGTCATGAATTAGTTCTTTTGAATGTGTAATCAAAAATAGCATTCAAAGAATGAATATTTATTGTTTTTCTAAAACAAACAAACAAATCCACATATTTTCTATCAAGAAGGCTGAGGAATCTTGGGCTGAGGGACCCCATTGGGCTCAGATTTGATCCTAAGGTTAGATAGATTAGCCAATTTTACATAGCTTGGTGGGCCCACCCCCCACCACAGTTTGTCAATCTCATAGGTTCCCATATGCTTTCTCATGAAATTTTTGTCTCTGTTTTCTACCACCGTTGCTCTCCCCACCTGGTTTCCGTTCAATTTCTCACCTGGAGCCAGGTGTAGAGACCCAAGGCTGTATAACCCCATCACTAAAAGCAGGGGCTGGAGAATTGAGAGTTCAAGGTAAATGAACTTTCGGGATGAAGTTTCCCCACGAAGGAAAACTTTGTCTCTAAACAAACAAACAAACAAACAAACACGCAGCAAATCAAACAACCAACTTTGTAGTTAACCTGGCAGCACAGATTCCCAAGTAAGAAAACACACACAGAGGCTGGGGCTAGGGAAGTCACATGTAGAACACTCTTGAAATGAAAAGGGACAAAAGGCGAGGCACCTACTATCACCAATTCTCACAGTATCTGTGCAGACCCAGAGCTCAGAGATCACGGTACTCAAAACGTCACAACCTCTTAGATTCCAATAAAAGACATAGACACAAAAACATTGTCATCAATGCTCATGATCAAGGAAATGAGGGTACACACAAGGGAGGCCCCCTAACCAAGACCGACTCTTCCAGGAAGTGAAACTGAAGTTGTAGCAGGAGTTAGCCTGGCCAAGAAGACAGAAGGATGAAGACAAGGAGGGAAGCTGTTTCAAAGCCCTAGGAAGAGCAGCGTGCAGGAGCACTGGCAGGAGAGATAAGGCAGAGACTGTGGGCCCAGGGAAGGCAGTTCTGGTAGGCAGTCCATGCAAACTGGTAGATCTCAGGAAATAGTGCTGACACAGCTGGGCAGAGCTGTGGTTACTAGGCCCTCCAAACCACATTTTGCTATGAGCATGTTTTAAAACTCCCTCAAAACCCCATTTTCACCCCTGTGAAGGTTATTCTAAGGTCCTCTTTGCAAGAATTATTATAGGAACAAAAAATAAAATAACATGTAAGAATCTAGCACCTTCCTTGCTATTAACTAAATACTCAGCAGATGTGAGCTGATATTAATATTAATGGGGACAACAAGATGAACGTCAAGCTCAGCCAGCAGGGATGAAGCTGCAGAGAGAAGATGGCACCTAGGGCTGGGGCATGGCTGAATCTGGATCACAGGGAACTCGGGAAGGAGAATGAACCATGCAGTCGCCTGAGCTGTCTCTGCCCAAGACCTTCCTGGGCCTCCCCCCCCTGCTCACCCCCTCACTCAAGCAAGGATGCACCAACATAGCCAATAGCACAGAGTTGAGGAACAGGCTCAGGTCAGTGCAACAATGTGTCCAGTGCAGGGATCGCATTCACATTCTGGGTGGGGAAATTGTGCAGGCCTGACCTTTGTGCTAAAGGACCATGTTACTGTTCCTTGTCCTGTCTACCACATTCCAGTGGTGCCTCCCTCTTGGTGGCAAGTTTTTTGAGCATCCTCCAGGCTTGTGGTGCAGAAACTTTGGGGTCCACTGCCCCTGCACATTAACCACGGGTACTTCGAATCTAAGAGCATCCTCTATTCATGAGAGGATGGAGCTCTCAGCCTAGCAGTGTTGGAGAGGAATGATGAATAACACCCCAGCTGTAGGCTCTCGAAAACGTGAGTGTCCTACACACATCCATATCTCACAGTCGGCTGACGAACACACTTCCAAGGAATAATCCAAATGAGACCAAAGGTATTTTTGTTGCTGTGTCTTTCTAGCACAGATTCTTCCTTAAGAGCAGAGCCAGTGTCAGGAAAGTGAGGTCTCATCCTGGTATAGGAATGGGCCAATTGCATATCTCTGGAGAAGGGAGCAGAAGTCAGTGCAAATTATGCAAACGGCATAATTATAGGTAGCTCACGGAAGTGTCAGCAGACTAATTTCTCAAGCCATATTTCGCTGAGTTAGCCGGGCAGCACTTTCAGGGAAAACAGACCCACAGCTAAGATTTTATAACATGGTGCAAAAATGATGCAAGCAGATCAGACTTTGTCTTCTCAGGGCTCCTACTGAATCAGGGAAACGGCATCTCTCCATATGTCCCTCCCTCCCCCTCTATATGGGAGGTGCATCAACATATGGTGTCACAGAGACACGAAAGGCCTGGGGAGGAGTCAGCAAATCTCCTGTTCCAGTGCACACTTCCTTTCTCCTTCCCTCTTTGGATCCAAATTGAGACCACAGCCAGGCTCTCTTGGGGCTACAGGTTCAGTCCCAGATGGGGCTAATGCTTGCTACCCAAGATTGAGGATTTGCCCCAAAGCCTCCTGCTCTTCCACTGCCTCTCATTAGGTGGACAGGTGGAAGGTCCTGTGACAGGCAGCTTCCCGGGCTTCCCTGCCTTTCAACAGACAGCAACCCAGCTGGTCAGCCCTTGGGCTCTTTTTAGCTTCTGCTCCTCATGTGTAGCTAAAAAAGAGGCCAGGATGGGAAAGAGACCCCTGAACCCTCTGTTCCTGATTCCTGACCCCTGGGCACCCGAGACTGTCAGGAAGGGTGGCTGTTTCAACCTCATAGCAGAGGAAGGGTGTGCATTTGGAGTTAGGATGGCCCAGACTCCTGGAACTCTATCAAAACCCTGCAGTTAAGTATAAAGAGAAAACAGAGGTGAAATGACTTAGCCACAAAACCCAGTGTCAGTCCCAGGGTTGTGAGCTAAAGAAACAGTGTACAGTGTCTGCTGCAGAATGTGTAATAGTGAACAGTGCTGTCTGTTTACTCAGTGTTGGTGTTCAAGGTGTGCACCACCACACTCCGCTGTAATGATATAAAAACTGGAAGAAGCAGGAGCAACATGGCCTATAAGATTACCAAACCTTTGTTCTTTTCTCAAAGACAAGCCACCCCAGGCTTGATACACAAATTCTTGACAGGTGTTCCAAAACAATTAAATGAGAAAAACTAGTTTTCTAAAAAGTAGCACAAATCCAGAAATAAAGACATTGCCCACCACCTCACCCACTTTCTCAGGCCCAAGCATAAGAGCTAAAACTAAAGTCACAGAAGACAAAGGCATAAGTTTCTAGGACTGTAGATTGAGCTCTTCTTAGATAGCACACCAAAAGAACATGAATCAAATCAGTACATCATACTTCATCAAAAAGAATACATTTTTGTACTTCAAAGAATACCATCAAGGAAAGATGGGGCCAACGAGGTGCCCAGTAGGTAAAGCCCTTGCTACCCAAGTCCGAGAATCTGCATTCAACCTCCCAAACCCACCTTAAGATGGAAGGAGGCAACCAAGCCGGAAGTTGCCCTCCGACCACCCCGCATGCACACTGCGCCCCCATACCTCACATGCACAAGAACGCTGTTTAAAAAAAAAGAAAGCACAGAATAGACAAAATATTTACAAATTATTTAATTTGTAAATTGTTAAGTCTGACAGATTTGCATTTACAGTCTAGAAAGTGTTCACAAGACAGTCATCAAGTGACAGGTAACTCATCTCAATAATGCCACTGGGATCCTAATGGACGCTCCTTCAAAGACTAGTAAGACATGAAAATGGTGCTTCCCTTCACCAACTGCTAAAAAACACTGATCAAACCCACAGTAAGGTACCGAGTAACACACACTGGCGTCTGTAGGGAAAAACACAGGCAACGCATGTAAGCAACGATGGGAAAACTGGGACCTCACACACTGGTGTGCCGGATGTAAGTAGTACAGAAGTCTTAGAGAGGACTTCAAACAGGTATCCTATGACCCCAGGATTCTACTCCGGAGGATATGAAAACATACGTTTACAAAACCACGCTCCAAGGCAGTGGGAGAGTTGTCCATTTTTAAAATTACTTAACTACTAGCTGACACATTTCATAAAAATCTGCACTCGGATGTTCATTGCACTATTATTTGTAATATCCCCTCATTGGAAATATCCCCAAATTCTGTCTTCTATGAAATGGACTGGAATTTGTAATATATATGTTGACTAGAAAACTATTGCAGCCCCATGGAAGGATTAACACGGTCAACAAGCCAGACTCTTCCCTCCCCCCCCCCCCCACACCAGAGCTCCCAGGGACTGAACCATCAACCAAAGAGTACACATGGAGCGACCCATATGTGGCAGAGAATGACCTTGGTTGACATCAGTGGGAGGAGAGGCCCTTGGGCCTGAGGGTGTTCAATGCCCCAGTATAGGGGAATTCCAGGGTGGGAGGATGGGAGTGGGTAGGTAGGGGATCACCCTCATAGAGACAGGGGGAGGGGGATCGGATAGGGGGTTTCCTAAGGGGAGACCTGGATAGGGGAAAACATTTGAAATGTAAATAAAATATCTAATCAAAAAATATATAAAAATATGATTCAAAAGGAAGGAGGAAGGAAGGAAGGAAGGAAGGAAGGAAGGAAGGAAGGAAGGAAGGAAGGAACCATCAGAATGGAGTGCACACCAAAATAGGCCATGAATGGATAAGCTTTGAAAAAAAATTGTTAAAAGTGCAAGACATAAGATGCAAAAGGTCAGACATTATATGATTCTAATGATATGGAAAGTCAAAACCAGAAAAAAATCTATGGGGTTAGAAAGTGGTTTACCGGGGCTGAGGTAAGGGGAGGCTGTCAGGAATGAGAAGGGGCAGCTGGGGGGCACTGGCTCTTAACTTGAAAATATGTGTAGCTAAGCTGAGGATATCTACTGTAACTTTACATGACAGGTACAGATTAACCCACAGGTTGGTTATATACAGGGAACTCCAAACCAATTGCAAATGTCTCCTGATGTTCATTCGCTACCCAGCTGCCCCCTCTAGCCTTCCAAGTAACTATTACTCTGTTTGTTCATGCCGGGCATCAGGCACACATATAGGGGTCAGGATCAGGCATTGGTACCCCAGCATCTCGGGTCAGGACATGGTCAGCACCATTTCTAAGCCAGGTGAGCAGCAGGCGCCATGGCCTGTTTAGTGGAAGGAAATGGAAGAAGTAAGTGACTGGGAAGTGTTGGGATGGACTGTGAGGGGCTAGGAGGGCAAGCAAGATCTCCCCTGCCAGGACCCAGGCGCCCAGTACATTCTGGCTTAGATGTTGCAGTATCTTAGGGTCTCTGTCACTATGACTTGGTTCAGCAGGTTGTGAAAAGAGTTGGCTTACCTCCAAGTCTTAGCTACAATCCCCTGCCAGGGGATGGATTGTTGCTTGGACTGCTATCTGAGAGGAAAGGGATTCTGACAGTCAGTGGATACCTGTGTGGTCTGTACTTGATCTTCATCCCTACATCAAGGCACTGGGACAGGAAAGAGCAACAATTATATATATATATATATATATATATATATATATATATGTGTGTGTGTGTGTGTGTGTGTGTGTGTGTGTGTGTGTGTGTGTGTATGAGAGAGAGAGATGAGAGAGAGAGAGAGAGAGAGCACATTGAAGAAAGAAGAAAGTTTTAAACATTTGACATAGAACTACTTTCAATGATCCCCTTTCACTATTCTTCAAATACAGGGCCTTGGGTTTTTCTTTGGGGAAAAGGCACAGGGGCTACTTCAAAGGATGCCAGAGATGCTGGTATGGAAGGTGCCTAGAACTTCACAGTGGACAACACAAAGAACCATGTAAGACATCCTAGACACAGTGACTCTTGACTTGGATTAACTCAAGGGGATGTGCAGTTTAAAGACTTCGGGATCTGGAAACTTCTTCCATTTATAAGGACAGTTATTATAAGGTGGACTTACTTATTCTAAGGGGAAGCAAGAAGACCAACAATGAAAGACTCTGGCGGATAATGATGTGGGTGTTTCCTGGAGAATAATGAAGACTGTCCTCCCTTCATCCCCAGGTTTCTATACTGTATCCTTTGTTCCCCAGACATCAGCACCAAGGGCTATGAGGTGAAAAACAGACACCATGCTTATGAAGAGCTAGGTGTCCTGTGTACATCTTGTTCTATAGCAAGCAGCTCAGCATAGATGCCAAACAGCCAGGATCCATCGCAGACCAGCTGTGACCCCAGGAACAAAATGATTACACTTGGTTTCTTTATAGGATGGGAAGAGCTGAAGCACAATGCAAATGAATTTATGAATATTCAATGAGTCAATATACATAAAACTATGTTAAAGTGCAAGCAAGTGCTTTATAAGGGCTTTCTGTTGTGAGTCTTTAAAAGCTTTTCTGTATGGCTTAATTTTATTTTAATAAGAAAGCTAATTGCCATTTCTCATGTATTGCATCTCACTAATGCTTGTCTTGAAGCCTACTAGCTCCAGACTCTTTCGTCTGCGGCACACTACCTTATCCCAGCCTCCCTCCCTTCCCTAGGACTCTGCTTCTCAGTGCACAACCAGAGCTTCCTTGGCTATTTCTACCACTCTTTTCACCCTTCCTTCCATCCCACCCCATGGCTGACATCCCTTTGTGTCAGCTACCTACAGAGATATTTTTTTTACCAGGGACCCCTTAGAAGCATCCTCTCCAAGACCGCCCAACACCAGCACACTTGGTTAGGATCCAGAGTGGGTAACAGGATCCAGAGAGAAGGACACCCTCGCAACAAAGACAAGACCAGGTATTTAGGCCAAGAAAGACCTCAATCATCGGAACTCCAGATGTCAGCACACAAAACACAACCATGAACAGCCACGACAACACAGCTCCTCCAGAAGACAGGGACTCTCTTCAAATAGGCTCTGGGAAATACAGTATAGCTGAAGCACGAGACAAGAACTTCAAAAATAGCAATTACTAATATGTTCAAGAACCTGAAAGAGGAATAAATAAACATCAATTCACAAAGAGTTGAATGTAATAGTGAAAACACTTCAGGATGGAAAACAGAAATAGAATCAGTAGCAAAAAGTCAAACTGGAAGTGAAAAATTTAGGAGGACAAACCAGAACCTCACCAACAGATTATAAGCTATGGAAGAGTCAAGGCCAAAGAAGCGCATAACTTAAGGAAATGTTAAATCTTAAAACAAAGCAAAACAAAAACCATTCAGGGACAAAACAGCCAGGAATTCTGGGATACTATGAGAAGAACAAACCTAAGAATAACAGAGATAGAGGAGGGAGAAGAAACCCAGTTCAAAGGCACAGATTGGTTTGGTTTGGTTTGGTTTGGTTTGGTTTGGTTTGGTTTGGTTTTCTAAGACAGTATTTCTCTGTGTAGCCCTGGCTGTCCTGAAACTCATTCTATAGACCAGGCTGGTGTCAAAAGTGCCACCTGCCTCTGAGTGATGGGATAAAAGGCAAGTGCCACCACCACCACCACCACTACCCAGCTTCACAGAAAACATTTTTTTTTTTTAACAAAATCATAGAATAAACCTTCTCCAATCTAAACAAGGTGGCTTTCTAGGTACAAGAAGCATAGAGATCACTGAAGAAACCGGGCTTGAAAAGAAATTGCCTGCAATACATAATATTCAAAACAGCAAATGTACAAACACAGAAAGGATATTAAAAGCTATATGGGAAAATAACCAAGCAACATATTAAAGCAGACCCACTAGGATGACACCTGACATGGTGGCTCAGTTTTATGGGAATACACAGCTTTCTGATTAGATTAAAGGCCAACTCCATGGAATGGAACCCATATCTGAGGCTGTTAAAGTGGCTAAGGACCTGAGATTAGATGGGTCATCATCCTAGGGGAAAAGTTACTACTAATATTCTACTAGGAACACAGCATTAAATGACTTCCAATACACACTCTCATATCCAGAGATCAATACCTCACTCACACCTCAACACAGAAGCTCTGTCTCATAGTAGGTGACAGAGACCCAGCACAGGACAGTGTCCAGAGAGTGAGAGACCTTGGAGCCCTCAGTCCTTAATGGGATGACGTCATCAAATCTCTTCCCTCGGGGCTGGGGGATCTATGCAGAAGAAGAGAAAGAGAGTCAGCCAACGCTGATGGGTGATTCCAAGAAAACAGGGTCTTCCAGACACAACAGGACTGGTACACACAGGAACTCAGTACTGTGGGAGCGTGCATAAGACCTGAACAGGCTTAGAGCCCAAGTAGTTGACCAACACAATATGAGCTCCATGGTATTTTTGTGAACCGTTTTCTTCCTTTTGCTTTGTCCTGCCATTTCTTTTTGTCTTAGTGTTGTTTGGCTTGTTGTAGAGCAAATCCCTTGTGTACTGTATGAAAGCACCACCTGTCAATAAAAAGCTGATAGACTATTGGTCAATAAAAAGCTGATGGCCTATTGGCTGAGCCAGGAGACAGGAGGCGGGAGTTCCAATAAAGGGAGTCGAACTCTAAGATAGAGTCAAGTGTGGGAAGAGATTTGCCCCAAACTTTGAGGAGACAGATGCATGAAACTGAGAAGTAACCAGCCACCTGGCAGAACTTAAGACTAGTTTAAACAGGACAATTAAGTTGCAAGCTATTTGGGGAACAAGCCCAAGCTAGGACGGCATTTATTCATAAAATATCAACTCTCAGAGTCGTTATTTCTGAAACTGGGGTATAGGTGCCAAAGCCAGGGGTTACAGCTTGCTTGCTTTGAGTGTGTGTGTGTGTGTGTGTGTCTGTGATTTTTGTGGGTGCTTTTGTTTTCTGATTCATTTTATTTTGTTTGGTTGGTTTTTCAAAGAGGAAAGGAACACTAAGGTGAGTGGGAAGAGAGGTGGGGAGGCTCAGGGACAGAAAGAGAAACATAATTAAAATATATTCTATGAAAAAATTTCAATTAAAAGTAAGAAAGAAGAGTCGAGTAATATGTTGTGATTAGTAATTCAGGGACTCAAATGATTATCACAGGAATACAGAGGCCTTCAGTAGAGATTTCTGAGGATGTTGTTTAAGCAATCTCGAGTAGCAGCCCATCATTTTGCTTCCATGACAGGATTTCACACTGTAGCCCACACTGGTCCCTCTCGCCTCACCTGGAATTATAGAATCTTGCCACCTTGCCCTAGAGTTAAATATTTTATTTGAATCGTTTAAGTACAAAACATTGCTCCAGGAGCCCCACAAGATTGGAAACATTGCGTCCAATCTATGGTGTCATGCTTGGCTTGGTCCCAGGAAACTGACTGCAGTGGTAAGGGAGTGGGCAGACACACAGACACACATGTAGGGAGGCTGGAGTTGGGTGAGCCATGCGCCCTCTGATGGAGCAGCATCTACTACGCAAAGCCTGGGACCTCGGCTTGTTTTTCATGTACAGCACTTGAGGAGGAGCTTGCTAGTCTCCGTAGGCAAGAAGCCTCCTACTATTTTTATATACACTGCCAACATTCACACTTGGATCAGAGGAAGGCTCTGCGATCGATCCCTCCGTGCCTCACCAGGTGGCAGGGGCTCTGCCAATCCCCATAGATCTGGGGCACTGGGTCCTTAACATGGCTTGTGTCAAACAACGCACGTGAACCCGGCCGGGTCTTCCTCCGATCCTCGGGGGTGGGAAGATCTACATTTCGAGAGTCTATGTCTCTTACCAACAACCTCTGTCATCAGGCTGTGTTGGTTTAAACCACTGGTCTGCCTCCTAAGTAGCTGTTCAGGACCTGGTAGCTTATTTCTTACAGAAATGAAAACCAGACGGTTTCTGCCCCATCCTTGCTCTGGGCCGGGTGCTTTTCTCTCATGATCTCACTTGTTCCCAAGACATCTTTGCAAGATTGATTTTATCTTGATTTAAAGGAAGAGTCAAAGGGCTTGCCCAACTCTAATGCTGGACATCGGGCAGGGCTAGAACTTGAGCCTGGGTGCTCCGATACCAAGGATCTTTCTTCCCTGTGTGACTGTAGACACGGAAATGGAACTCCACACCATGAACACCCAGGAAGAAGCTTTGACAGAGCGGATAAAGGAGCTGAGGAAGAGGAGCCGGCTGTGGAGACTCTGCCGACCACTGAGAGGCAACGGGACAGACATTTTATCCGGTTATTAAAGAGGCCTGAGGTCTGCTAAGCATTTTTACTCATGAGGAATACATACAGAGATTATATTTTCCCCTACTGATGTATGATCATCAAATGGGGGGCGTTAGTGAGTCATCTGAGGTCATTTTCATACAAATATCTAATGCACTTGGAGCATATTCCCCCACTGAGACCTCCATTTCCTCTCCCATTAGTTCTGCTGGTTCCCCTGGATACTTTCATTTCTGCTTTCATGTCATATACACAAATCTGATTTTATGTCTCTATACCGAATGAGAGAAACATGCCACATTTGGCTTTCTGAGACTGACACAATTCGCTTAACACCATTATCTGCAATTGTACCTGTTTTCTTGCAAACAGCATAACATCGTCGTCCTTCATTGTGGCTTTAAAAAAATCCATCATGCACACACACCACTTTTTTTTTTTTTTTTTTTTTAAGAAAATTATGCCTTTTTAAGAAATAGCTTGTGTCTTGCGGATATTTTCCCATGTAAGATAGAGACCAAGTGGCCTGCTTGTCCTTGGGGACAGACACCCTGCTTGCCCTTGCACCTCAGGTGATATTCTGTTTCTGTGATAAGAGAAGGGGCAGGCATTCCATGTGTTGTTGACAAGGAAGAAGAAAACCTCAGGTAGAGAACGGGTTTCGTGGAGTAAGGGGCACGAGGGCCGTCCCCCGTCCCATGAGGTCCCCCATTTCTGTCTCACATCCTCCTCCGAATCCCCCTTCTTCCCACTTAGTCTAGATGTCACATCACCAGGCTCTGATTCTCACATCCCTCCCTGGGGATTTCCCTGCTCTCTCCTTCCTCACGCAGTGTCAGCTTCCTGATCTGCCAACTCCTGCTGGGATTGCAGTGTGGTGGTCTGGCCAGGCTCATTTGCATGACCACCACTCTCATTCTCACCTACTTTCAGTTAGAAGCTTCCTCTCCTTCTAAGAGACCATTTCTATCCAGTTTCCCCATTTTTGTAAGAGCATGCAATGCCTTGAGAATCATATCCAAACGTCTAACTGGGGATGTGTGGATCTTCATAATCCTCTCCCCCCTGCTATGACTTAAAGGTTGTCTGAGTGTCCACTGCTGCTGTGTGGCGTTGTGAAGAGGGGATGGGATCAAGAGTCAGTGAATCCTTAAGAAGTGTACCTATGCTAACACTGGGTGTGAGGTCCTTAGGACATAGAGAACAAGGTCTCAAAAAAGGAGTATGGGCCCTCACTTCCCTCTACAAATATTCACGGGATAAACAACTTCTTTGTAAGGAACCTGTGCCAGGTTTTGCATTATTGTAATGAAAATTTATGTAGTACAATCCCTGAGTTCCTCTTGTAGTTCCCAGCCTGGCTTGAACAGAAAGCCATTCTCAGCTGTAAACACAGAAAGAAGTCTCTTCTTGAAGCGAAGAGGTAAATGCAAAAACCCACAACTGTACAAAATGCCGAATGTGGATGGCTGAGGATTCGGCCCTACGCAAAATGCCAGCTCTTCAAGGCCCAGGGAACAAAGCCGAGGAGTGTGGAAAGAATGTAAGAGCCAAAAGATGGAGAGAGGGTAGCGAAACACCGGAAACACCGTTCTGAAACACAGTCCTGTAACTGTGACCTGGCCATGGAAACCACAGGCTGCAGCAGCTATGTCTGCTGACACTGGGTCCCTGACAATCAACTATGGTTGGACTGGGAGCAAAGGGACTCACCAGTGTTGGGTTTCAGACCCAGGATTAAGGGCTGAGGTAGTTTACATACCAAAGCAGACCTGGCCTCCAGGATCTCCCAGCATCCCTCAGTTCCTACCTGGCATGCACGCCCCAGCTCTGAACTTCCCAGCCCAGAGGCTGGCCTTCCTCAGGGGCTCTCTGCTATCTCATCCAGACAGTTTGGTCTCTCTGTCTCTCTGTCTCTCCTCCCCTTCTCCTTTTCCATCCTCTCCCTCTCCCTCCCTCCCTCTCTCTGTCTCTCTCTCTTTCTCTTTCCCCCTCCCCATGGTGACTTCCCTGGCCTTGTTCTTTGGGACCAGGGAACAGTTCCAATAAACTTCAATCTTACCTATACTTAAGTCAGACTCGAATTGGCTCATTTCACTGGAGGATAAATAACTGATCCACCTGTTCCTACACAGTGCTGAACTATTGGCTACCACCATATTCTGAGGGGGGGAAGGGAGATGGCCCTAGTTAAAGTGTGAGGGGCAGTAACCAAAGCAACAACTAGTAAAAGGGGGAAAGAGACATGTAAGAGAGAGGAGGTCTAGTAGAGGTAAAGTGGGAAAAGAAGGGGTTGGGCAGAGAAAAGCACCCAAATATATAGCATTGCATGTATGAAATTATGAAAGAACAAAAATTGCTATTAGTAAAAACCTCATTGTGAGGACTATACTCTGAGTTAGTTAAATCAGAGTCCCTAGGGTGGGATCTAGACTGAGTCCCTATGAGTGGGACCCAGGCTTAAGCCTCTCTGTGATCCCAGAAACACTAAAATAAGCCAGTTTACCCCACAGCATCAACTCCCTCCTAATTGCTGGGCTAATCTCTTTATTACCCTTTGCCTCTCCCACCTCTGCCCACAGTTGTAATCTCTCCCTGAGATTCTGTTCCGGGAGAATGAATGCGTACTTCTCTCCCACTGCTAACTTGAGTCCTCTAACCTGTCAGACCTTGCCCCCACCGCAGTCCATTCCAGGAAAACTTCTTTGAGCGCGTGCTGACCTTTGAACAAACCCACCTCTGAACATGAACTCACAGCTTAGACGCTCAGGCACAGGGGAAGGCAGCGAGAAACAGCGAGCTGCCTTATCCTGTGCCTGACCTCACGGTCGCTCCCAGTAGCTCGCGGTCTCTTGCTGCTTTTGAACACAGGTCTATGGTCTTTGTAATGGTGTAAAGGTTGGTACCCGGATGTCTCCTGAATGCTTGGTTGTACCCTCCTTCCTGTTTCTGATTCGTCTCATATCCAGTGTGTGCGCCTGTCTCTTCTCTGCTGGTCGATTCATTCTTCTATGGGTGTCACTGATTTCTACTGACTCACTCCATTCCCTCACTGGACCCTTCATTTTTACTTCCGGGTCCCCTTGCTGTTGCCCCCAATTCTGTACTCACCAGTCTGGCTTTCATTCAAAGCTCTCTTCTCTCTCAGTTTGTCTGGGATGCTTTTCCTGTCAAACAGAACGAACGTGACTGTCCTTCATACTCTTCTAAGGCATCCAGTGTATCTCAGTCACTCAGAGGCTGTGACACTGTGGCAGAGTTGGTAGTCTTCGTCCAACTTGGATAATAGATAACGTGGTAAGGGTACCTGATACGCAATGTTGGATAATCCAACATGAAGGGAGACTTACAGGATTGTTTTCTGCTGCTGATGGGAAAGAGCATTTTCTACACTCACAGCATCACTGAGTAGGTTACTGACCTTTAACCAGCCCCAGTGCTGGGCACCTGCTGTCTTCTACACATGTGGTGTGTGTGGTGGACAGGCAACATTAGCAAAATATGTTGCTCTATTAGAAAGCTGTCAATGTCCAGAGATAAAAGGGTCTTTGGACCGTCAGAGCAGAGAAGATGCAAAGTGCCTTGAATAGGCCAACAGAGCTACACACAGTCTCTTCCCTTAAGATTCCAGATTCGAAACAACCTTGCAAACTCCCATTACACATCAAGAGAAGCTGTGTCAGATAAGAATTCCAAATTCATAAGGGATCTTATCAACTGGGGACTCTGAATCCCTCCTTGGAGAAAAAAGACTCTTTGTGGAGGGGACTAAGGAGTCAATTTCACATTTCAAAATTAAATTGAAACATGCTGGCTGCTCTAAAAGTCGATGAGCTGATTCTTCTAATCCTGAAATTGCTCTTCTCCCACCTCTGTCCCCACAGCAAAGGAGATGTGGAAAGGGAGGGTGTGCCCTGTGAGCCTCCAAGGACTGCCTTCATGTCTAGTCCTTTGGAGAATCTCCTCATCAAAAACTCAAGTACTCAGCAGTGCCCAAGCAGTTTCCCCATTGTGACTAAAAATCACAGTTTCTTATTCTAAAGTCTGCTTCAAAGAACCTAGGCTGAATGTCAAATCAAGGTCACATGGATGAGTATGTAGATTTTAGATAAGGTTTGATTTTTAGATAAGGTTCCCCCCCCTTTCTTATTTATTTACATCTCAAATGCTGCCCCTTCCAGGTTCTACATTGCAGAGTTACCCCCACCTCTCCTCTCCTAAGAGGGAAGCTCCCCTTGGTATCCCCCACCCCTCACACTGGTGCATCAAGTCTCTGCAGGATTAGACACAGCCTGTCTCACTGAGGCCAGACAAGGCAGCCCTCTACTACATATGTGCTAAGGGTCTTTGACCAGCCTATGTATGTATGCATAACCCCATTTTAATCACAGCCAAAGTCATCAAAATTAAAACCCTGGATTTATCTCAACAAGCATTCATTCTGTCGGATTCATCATGATTTGTCTGGGTTTCACAAGTTTCCACTGACAAATCTCCAATGATAAAGATATGTGTGCATTAACTGACACAGAGTTCACTGACATGCACTGGGAACTTGAGGGGAGGCAGGAGATGTAACTGTTAGCAGAGGTGAGATTTGTGTCTTGGAAAGTGAGTATAATTTGCATATCCGAATAGGAAGGAAGACACAAGCCATAGCTTAGGGTGGGTTCCACTCTCAGTATAGAAGGGGACTGACTGCACAATAGCTGGCTTTTCTTTCCTTTTATTCTTCCCTTGCTTTGCTTTCCTTTTATTTTTCCTTTTCTTTCCTTTCCCTTTCTCCCCTTTTCTTTTCTTTCCTTTTCATTTCTTTTCTTCTTCCTTTCCTTTCTTCCTTCCTTTATCTCTTTCTCCCCTCCTTCCTCTCTCCTTTTCTTCCTTCTTTTGTCTTCTAGCTCTACTGTTTGTTGGATTAATTGTTAATAAAAAAAATTGTACTAGAAACAATTCACAATTATTTCATAAATATCTGCCAGGCTTTCTGGCAAGTTCTTTGGTGTATCATCTCTTTTAATTTTGATTTTTCAATAATGGTAAGCTTTCATTCTTAATTCACATTCTATTTTCATTTACAACACTAAGATTTAAAAAAAAAAGATTTTATTTTCAATTATGTATACACAGGTGCTCAGAGTGGCTAGAGGCCTCAGACACTTTGCAGTTGGAATTACAGGCAACTGTGAATCACCCAACGTGGGTGCAGAAACAAACTTGGTCTTCTGCAAGGGCTCTATAGACTCTTATCCACGAAGCCATCTCTAGCCCCCGAAATAGGAAATGATGTCACTCCTGTTTTACAGATGGGGAAACTGAGACACACAGACATTCTAAAAGTAGTTCAAAGCCACATAGCTATTACAGGATACAGAAGCCGAGTCTAAGCTGCTGAACCCTAAACAGAAACCCTGTTAGTGAGAGCAAATGAGCAAAAGGGGTATGACCGAGCGTGGTCAAACATCAGGGTTCAGTCTCTCCAGGGGTCTGAAAAATCTGAGAATGAAAATCCTCCAATCTAGACAGTCTCAAGAGCAATGATTTGCTAAAAGGGTGGGCAGCAGAGAGGGTTTCCAGAGGGACCTTGGGGAGCAAAGGGAAGAAAGGGTGAACATGAAAAAGCAAACAAACAAACAAACAAACAAACAAAAAACCTGCATGTCGATTCATTATTTGACTTGTCTATAATTATACTCAAGTTTACTTGAGGTATAAATGTGTTAATGATCATGTAATACATACATGAAAAAGCATGAGCAATAAAACATGAGAAACTCTGAGTAGCTCTTCAGATGTCTGAATCTTAACTTCACTTAACTTTATGACATTGACATCTGCTTCTTCTTCTTCTTTTTTTTTCTTGGTTTTTTGAGACAGGGTTTCTCTGTATAGCCCTGGCTGTCCTGGAACTCACTTTGTAGACCAGGTTGGCCTCAAACTCAGAAATCCACCTGCCTCTGCCTCCCAAGTGCTGGGATTAAAGGCATGTGCCACCGTGTCCGGTGACATCTGCTTCTTGTCTGTTCATTTTCAGCAATCTCTGTTAAACATCCTAACTTTAGACAGTTCAGCAAGCCATACACATCCTGATCCTATCAGACAAAAAGACATAGAGACACTTACACAGCATGTCAAACAGTGGCTCCCACTGGGGTGCCATCCTCCTTGTGTGCGTGCTCACACGCATGTGCACACACTGATTTCAATCTCACGGCACCCCTGCCACAGGCTGGGCAGCACCTCACCTCTTCTAAGGGCTTTTCTGTGCTTGCAGCTGGAGAGAAGAGGCTGTCCTAAGACTTCACTGTGCTGTGGCATCTCTAATGGAAGTCACACCTATCAATCCCAACTCATCTGATGTCCCAATGCCTCTGTGAATGACAGGGTGCATCACAAGCACTGGCAGGACAGGGCTGGGTGCATAGAGCAGTTACTCACTGACTGTTCAGCTCTAGCAAACAAAGGCTGTTGGTACTCTGTTACTTTCCAATCCTGAGTCTGGAAAGTTAGTGTATCTTTCCAGCTTTCCAGATAGATTGGGGGTGGGGAGAGGACCGGACACACGTCTTCTGACTTTAGAAAGCTGTCCAACTGGTAGCCCCAGGAGGATCTGATGCAGAGAGCCATTGTAATCCTTCGTGATGGTGAGTGGTGAGGCCGAGGTTACATGATGCCCCAGAGTGAGATCCACAGTGTCTTTCAGCTATTTAACCGGTTCCACAATTACCTCTTTCCAGCTGTTAAAACCACCATAAAGCTTTCTTTGAAATCAATAAAACCGGGTCCCTGAATTTTAAGATGACTTCTAAAGATGCAGGAATTTGAGATTAAACATAGAACACAGGTTAAATACAGGGCTTGAAAGAAAACAAAACAACAACAAAAATAAACAAAAAATTCACTAGTAATGCTGTGCCCATTTCAGTAGTTGGATAAAGTTTCATTAAAAAACAACAAAAACTGAACCAAACCAAAGGGGGGGGGTAACTTTTCTGAAACCCAACTTGAACTCCATATCCTCCATTTGTGTTTGCTCAGCTCTCCGTGGACTGTAACAAACACCTTTGTAAAAGGAGCAGAAAGGACACTTGATTTAGCAAACAAACCACTCCCAGGATGAGATAAGGGCAGTAATTACAGCTTGGGTCCTATAGGCCTTCACAGTTTTCAGAGAGGACTCTCAGACATTACTCATGCCCCAAACAGTTGGAGGCTTCCACCTGTAACTAGCACTTAACTCTAACAAGCTGAGGTAGGAAGGGTAGGGCGGAGATTTGAACTCTCTGGCTACCTGGATCCGTACAGCGAGGTAAAGCTTTAACACAGACCCTAATTGTGCACAGGGATTGTGAACATCACAGAATGCTGCGGTGGGAACCTGCTGAGGTATGAGGAACAGCCCAGGCTCATGCATTTCTCACAAAAGGTCCAGGGGACACTGACGCTGGCTAGCCCTGGGACCATCCAGGCGGAAGCACTGCTTTGCACCACACTAAGGTGGTTTTGGTTTGGTTTGGTTTGGTTTCGTTTTGTTTTTCCAAGCAAGATAAAAATCAGCAAACACCTACCTTCTAACAAAGAACAGAAAAACCTGGGTGGCATGTTAAATTGGGTATCACAGCACTAGTTGTTCAGGGGGAAAAAAAAAAAAACAATCTAAGGGCCCACTTATAGGGGGTGTCACTTTGGGTGATAGTAATTGCAAAAGATAAGTAACCAAGTCCTGTGCTCTCTGAGTTGTATCAAATTGTATCATTCAGAGTCAGCGATTAGCAAATAAATGAATACATATAGAAGTGGTTTAGAATCAACACCTCACCTTGTACTCTACTCTTTTGAACACACTGGTCTTTGCTCACAGTTGTAGATGCACACAAAGAAACAAGGGTGTTTTGTTTTGTTTGTGCTAAAATAAAGTGCGGGGGAATGTAGAAGCTATGGAGTGTGTATATCTGTGAGTATGCTCATGTTGCATAAAGCATTCTGAACAGACTATTGGGGACTTACGGGTCACTACTCAAGTCACCTACAACTCAGAATTCCCGGTATTTTCATCTCTAAATCCAGTTTTCCTTTGAGTCTTGAACCCTGAGTCTTTTGAAGAAAAGCCAGAAAATGGCTTTCTTTATCCAGGGTAGATGGCACGCCACACTTTTCCTTTCTCTATCCTTTCCTCCATCATACTCTCACAGCGAACACCTAAGCGCCTGAGTGATAAAATAGAACCCAGGGAAAACAGCCAATTGTAGAGAAATCGAGTTTGGCAGCCAAACCACGAGCAGGTGAGGGGGAAGACAATGGGACAGGGAGAGAAGACAGAGAGCTACTTATTCGCCTAGTGTCTGACTGCTAGTTTCATTGTCTACATAAACAGGGGCAAGAACACTAAAAACAAACAAACCTACTACTTGGTTCATATTCTCAGAGCCTCCCTGCATGCCTGAGTCCTAGAAATCTTTGGGGGTCTTCCAGGATACCGTAGCTGCCCTCGGACCTGCAGCCAATAGCATTTCAGCTCCTCACTGCATTCCCTGCCAGCCATTGCCCCATCACCTCTGCTAGGTTTGTCTAGTTACGTGAGAATGAAGAGCAATTGCTTGGTCTTTGTTTTCATTTTCAGATACATTAATATTGTAGAAAGTTACAGAAAACCCTCAGGGTCTCGTGTAGAAAATAGTTTCTGTTAAGCGTCCCACGATGCTCCTCTCAGGTCCCTGCAGTTTGTTTTAATGGCATGAGATGACAGATATCAGAGCACAGCTTTGTAAAGCCACCTATCCGGTTCCCTTGATCCTTCTCGGGCAACCAACGTCATGAATTCTAAATGAGTCCTTTCATTTCATTTGTAAATATTTTACATGCATACCGCACATCATAAAATAAAATACGGTGTTATTTTTGTACGTATAAATAATTCATACCGAGAATTTTGTTTGCATCCTGCGTTTGTGCAGTATAACAGTCTTGAAAACTAACCCATCTCTTCTGGGTGGTTGCTTCTAACTGCTCATTTCATTTATCCATTCCTCTAGAAATGGATGCTATGATAGCTTCTAATTATTTATTCTTAGGATCAAGGCTACAACACGCACCGTATCTGTGACTGAGTGCCCAGCAGCATTTGTTTCTCCTGCATGCATACAAGAAGTCGAATTTCTCAGGCCCAGGTAGTGTCTGAGATAGGAAAGGTAGGGGTTGAGACCTGAACTCTTCTGCTACCTGGGTCTTTACAGAGAGGTAGAACTTTAACACAGACCCAAAAATCGAACACGGTGCTTATTAAATCACAGGATGCCGGCTAGCAGTGTAAATAAATGTTCCATATGCTTTTCCTCTTGCTGACCCACAGACCCTGGGAGCCCAGGGATTTATAGTGTCTGTGTTCTCCCAGCACAGAACATATTTGCTGAGTGAAGGGATGGTCTGTGTACCATGTTCTATGGGCAACTGCATACTGTAGAACAACCTACGTTTACTCTCAGATTCTCAACGTTTCTCTACTGTCATGATGGGAGAGGTGCCAGCAGATCATCCTATAAGCCAGGAGCTCTTGACCGGGTTAATTCACAGAATTGACACATGCATTAACAACTGTCACCTGAATGTGCATGTCTCAAAATAAATGTCCCCAGTTGTGGTTACATTTATAAATTGATTGTTGAATGGGATTTTTTTCTCATCTATATGTCAGAAGGAAATATACACAAAGAAAAAAATTATTATGATCCAGTTATTAAATTTGAATTTTATTAGATGTTGCTAATATTTATGAAAGTATGTCGAATTACATCCCCAAGAGTTACACAGGCCAGTGCAATTCACTCAAATTGAACATTCATGTACCTTTGGAAGCAGTTGCTCAAAATGTCATCTTTAGAACCCCATACAGGCCTTCTCTGATCACCTTATGCCAAAGACTCCACTTCACTTTGAAGTAGGGGTGACTCATTGGACCATGATTTTACTCCTGACAACTGCCTGCATCCGGCTTAGGCCATCTCTGTCTTTGATCAAAGCTGTCAGCCTTTTCTCTCCTCTTACATTGACTTTAGTCAGACACTGATGAGAATCAGTGGGTCTTCTCTCAGAGGTAGGCCACTCAATAACACCTTCAAGATGCATAGGAACTTACTATGGCAGATCTGGGTGTGATGCTGACAGGAAAGAAAAAAGGATAAGCATTTCTGAGAGCTTTGTCACCGTGCCAGTTTCCAGTTCCCTAAAGGGACAGGCATCCTTAGAAGGCGTCCAAAGGTAGAGTGAAACTTGCCCCGGGAACTCTCTGCGGAGGAAGTATGACAGAGGAGTAAGAGAATGTAGCCCAGGGAGGGTTCTATTTCTCTCTGATATTCTTATTTAAAGGGATATTAAATTCCTTTAAGGGATATTAAAACTCGTTACACTTTTAATCTAGGAAATTGTTTCTGGTTTAAAGATGTACCAGTAGGTAGGTAGTCTTCCCATCACTAGAGAAGGTGCTAATAGAGCCCGGACGTTCTCAGTCCTGAAAGGTGTGGTGAGATTCTGTCCAGTGAGCGGCAGGCAGATGGCAGGGGAACAGAGTGGGTGATTATCTCCTCTGGAGGAGGATGGAACTCGGGCTGTCTGCCTGTCCTAGGCTGACAGGCAAGCTCATCTCTCTTCAGTCTTCAGAAGCCTTCAGACCCTGGTCTTCAGAATCACGGTCCTTCCTTTAGTTCATCCCTATGAGAACCAGACTGAAGAGGCCTCTATCCACAAGTGTTGTTTGGTTCTCCAGGCACCATATGTTAGGAAAAACTCACAAACGCTATGCAAAGACTTTAGGATCATTGGGGCAGTCTGATAGGAGAGTCTCCATCGCTTCAAGAGCTGAGTCTACCAATCCCCATAAACTTACATATAGCCTATGAAGACACTTTAAATTCTTTATTCATTTATCATGTGGGTGCACGTGTGCGTGGAGGACACCTGGCAGGAGTCAGTGTCCCATGCTTGCCAGGGAAGGTCTTAGGATTGAACTCAGGTCATAAGGCAATCCTGAGCATTTCTGAAAGCTTTGTCACCATGCTAGTTTCCAATTCCCTAAAGGGACAGGCAACCTTAGAAGGCCTCCAAAGGTAGAGTGAGATGAGGCCCCAGGAACGTACTGAGTGGGAAGTATGACAATACGGTAAGAGAATGCAGTCCAGGGAGGGTTCTATTTCTCTCCAATATTCTTATTTAAAGGGATATTACATTTCTTTAAGGGATATTAAAACTCAGGATAGTTTTGAAAACACTTGCCAAAGATATTTTAAGCAGCACTTGATTCATGGAAAACATTTTTTTCCTATGGGACAAAAATATTATGTGATGATTATTTTCTAGTCTGCTTAAAGTTCCTGGTCTTGGAAACAGGAAGTCAGAAACACAAATAGGAAATAAAATAGTTAAAATTTAAGGCAATATCTGCAAGTTAGAGTAATTCTGGCACAATATATGTTCTAATCTTGACATTATGAATATTAGATTCACAATAGTTAAGACAGGAGTAAGGACCAGGGCTTAAAAAAAGATAATCAAATCTTAACTGTTACTTGAACCTTTTCCTTATAAGCTGGTGTGGGAGGGGACATCAGGGCAGAGTGACACTTGGTCTTCTGACAGTTTGATTCTCACTTCACAGTTCTCAAAAGCTTTCCGGTCTCATGCCCACAGTCCAGTCTTCCCCAGCTGCTGGCTCCTCTCTTCACCTCATGGTGCAAGGGTAGGAGCATGAATGCACATGTGTGCATAGTATGAAGATAGGCTTCTCTCTTAAGCCTTATTTTAATTCTGTAAAGTCCAGACATGATGACAAGCCTTCATGGATGACTAGCTTCTCTCTCCCCTCCCACATCCCATGTCCCTGCTATATGTCATACATAATCACAGCCAAGTGTCATTTCTGAATGTGTTTTGCGTTCCTAATACTTCATTTAGTATTCTCCTAGTCACTTCATGGTCAAAATAGCTGTGTGGTATAAAATGATCACCTCACAAACAGCTAAAAATCCTGTGGTTCAGTCCCCCAAAGTGACACAAATAGAGCTGTTTGGTCTCAGGTAGAGTGGATTTACAGCCTATTTCTCTGTCTAATGACAGAGGAAGAGGGAGTATATGTAAAGGTATGTGTGAGAGAGACTGACTGTTTGTGATTGAGTGAACATATTCACACACCAGAAGAGACAGGCACAGAATAGACTTTGAAGAATATCAGTCTGTAGCATTTGGTTATATGCATATCATCTCTTTGAAGTCTTCTATTTGCAATGAAATTCTATTCCAAGACTATATTCTACTACTTCATATGTTTGTGTTTGTTGTAATGAATTTCTTTCTTTCTTTCTTTTTTCCTTTTGGTTCTTTTGAAATAAGCTCTCTCTATCATGCACCTTTGCCTATTCTGGAACTCACTATGTTGACGACTGGCTTCAAACTGAGAGAGCTCTGAGTGCCACAGTCTCCAGGGTGCTAGGATTAAAGATGTGCACCACTGTGCCCAGCTTGTTTGATGAAATGATTTCTTTCTTTCTTTCTTTCTTTCTTTCTTTCTTTCTTTCTTTCTTTCTTTCTTTCTTTCTTTCTTTCTTTCTTTCTAATAGGGGGTTAAAAATAAGAGCAAGAAAGAAAATAGTTTACTAACTGGGACTAGTCCAAGAGACTACACCAACCAATAAAAAAAATTCTAGCCTGGCTAATTGATTAAATATTAAAATGCCAGTTAGGCACAAATGATTATAATATACAAGGCAGCAGGTAAAGTAAGAAGAACTCTGAACTGGGACTCAAGACCCAGACCCAACTCTGCTGTCAGCTGGTTTGTTGACCTTGAGTGTTGGCCTTGTGTCTGTACTATGAAGCGTTGTGTAGGAGGCCTGATGACTTCACACTTGCCACACAGCTTGACCACTCTATGAACCTTTGGTGGCTGTCTACTGTCTCACAGAGAACAGAAGATAGGCTTGGTATCTAGGCAGACCTGGATCCGAAACTCAGCACTAGGAGACTGGCAGGTCCACTGAGAGGACTAAATGAGACCACACCTATCGTGGCATGGTTGGCCCTGGGCAGCCAGGGCCATGGTTTTGGTGGTCTTTGTTATAGAACCAATGTGATGCCAGGCTCTTGTGCTGAGTCAGCAGCTGCTCTCTCAGGTCACATGTCTCTGATTCTGTCAGATCCTGCTGTCACATTCTCTTGCTTGATACTTCATCATCTTCCTTCTAAGCATTTACCACAAAGTACAACCTTGCACTCATTCCGTATTTCTAAAGTATTAATCTTCCTTAATATAACTTTCTTCATACTGCTATATATACCGTAAGGGCAGACTCCTTCTGATTTGCTCACAACTGCATTAATCCCCCAGAATCTAGCTTAATGCCTGAAACAAAGTGTCTAATATTATCCCACGAGTGAATGAACGAACGAATGAATGAATGAATGAATGAATGGGTGAGTGAGAGAAATGGCGTAAGACATTTGTATACTTATATTTTGCCATCTAAATACATTATGAGGAGAAATGTGCATATTGGTTGGGGCTGAGGAGTCTTTTTTCTGTTTCCTCTAACCACTCTACAACAATTGTGTCATGTATGGTGTAAAATGCTCCCTTTAGACTAGTTTCATTGGAAAGTCTATCAATTATAGTTGCCTAAACTTCTAACTACCACACTCTAGGACCTGACATATATACTGACCTACATGGCTGCCCAATAAGGTGTTTTGGTCAACTCGCAGCAGCCATGGGGGAAGTTTTGTTTCTGTTGTGCTTAGAGGGAAATTATGGGTATTTATTGCGTATTACTGATATTTTCACATTCTGAGTCTGTGGTCATTAGTATCATACAGAAGCTTGTTAATATGTAGAGTCTGGTGCTCTTCCCTATGCTTGATTTAAATTACTGAGTGTGAAACACCGAAATTAACACAGTAAGTAAGTTTTCTCAGTTTGAACCAAGAAGACAGGTCTACTCCTTAGAAAATTATCATAGTTTTCCTTAATGACTTTCACGCAGATAAAACTGAGCCATTCTTTCTGGGATTTTTAGTAGATATAATATGTGAGGATATATGTAAATTCTTGTGAGCCTTTCATTGGATACTAGAAAAAGCTCTACATTAAGTAAAATGAGGGGAGAATAAATAGTTTTGATCCTATAAACAGTCAAATACAAGTATCTTCTGGATCATCAAGGTTTTAGATCCACAGAACTTAGAAATTGCTGTTTAGCTGAATGAAAGGAAAGAAAAACACAGTGAACAGAGTCAGGCTCCATGACGGCCATTTCTAATGGGTAAGGCACTGAAGAATGACTGTGGGGGTGACGCTGGTCACATTAGTCTGAGACTCTTTGGAGTTCCAAGGGTAGTGGGTGCCAGAGACCATAATGCTTGAACAAGATCAAGCAGAAAAAGTGTAGATTCGGCCTGATAACTCACTCATGCCAGTGAAGTAAAGGTTGTGCTATGGTCACTCCTTAGATGGACAGAGTTGGCTTGGGGGGGGGGGTTGGGGAGAAAACCCATTCTAGGTGTAGTAGCTTGAGGGGGAAGAAAGCTTTGAAAGTCCAAAGTTCCAGGCATGCCTTTCAGTGGGAAATCGCACATGTGGCACATCTCCCAACCACAGTCACTCTTGTTCATTGGTGCTGAAGCCATTTCTCTCCCAAGTATTGCCTATGATCCTGAGAATAAATTATCAAGCTGCACAATAGAACTCTACCTCTCATTTAGAGCCTGAA
This sequence comes from Mus pahari, assembly GCF_900095145.1. Classification (NCBI taxonomy): domain Eukaryota; kingdom Metazoa; phylum Chordata; class Mammalia; order Rodentia; family Muridae; genus Mus; species Mus pahari. Next base: position 87,857,182 of record NC_034602.1, read on the forward strand.
TTTCGTGTCTTCGGAGGTGTATAAAAGGCCTGTGTCAACCTCTTGCTTACTGCAAAGGCTGCAATTTAGGTTATCACCAGACACCTGTCTAACCTGTAATTTTTCCTTACTCCATTTTATTTTGTCACCATGAATACATTAACGGCAGTGGTTGCCAGAGTGCTGAGGTTCAGTACAAAGGAGTGTGCGGTTAACTACAGGGTGGAGGTGAAGGGAGGGGAGAAGAGTGTTCAAAGGTGATAAATTCCCAGCACTGGGGTCAAATATCCCTCTCTTTATTCTACATAGACAGGGCCTATTGTATTAGGTACAGAAAACAAGAGATCTCAGAAGGCCATTAGGGAAAGGACAAACACATACTAGCAAAGATGCTGAGAGAGTAACCCAGACTGGCATGAACAGGAGCAACACACGGTCCACCCGTGAAAAGAAGGCTCTTGATGACTTTAACAACATTCATTTACTTGGCAGTAAATCCAGTATTATCATTGGCAGTAAATTAAGCAATGGGGAATGATGATATTAACTCGCATACTTAACAATGGAAAACCTCTCAGGCTTCTTTGAGCTCTGTCTCTGCTGTGGGCATTGATACGTTTATTTAATTTATTATGAAACACACATGGAACAAAAATTACATACCAAACATTGTTCTCCGCTCAGAATATTAACAAAGTCAGGCATATTTCTATTCATTTTCAATGACGTTAACCCTATCGGGAGATACAGCTTCAACTTGGTGTGTCTTTCAGTACCTTCAGCTAGGACTTGAGAGTGAAGCAGGATTTCCACGAACCGACCCTGAAATTGTCGTTCCAGAGCAGCAGAGGTTTCAAAGAGACAGGAAGAGGACTGGTGTAAGAAATGATGAAGAGACTGCCAGGTAAGTGTTTGATAAGAGATCTCTATCTGAGCGAGATCCCACAGTCAACAGGATGCGGAGAGGAGAGCGAAGGGTGGGTGCTGATTCCTGGCATGGTTGGGAGAAGAAGAAAGAACTTTGTGCTGTCTTCTTCCACTGTTGCCAGACACAGCACAACTCATATTCCCTCTGGCACCCTGAGCTAATCTAGCCAAACAACCGAGCTTTGAAGATTGACTGATGGTGGTCTCAGATCCACTCACAGAGAGCCAACATAAATACATATCACAGTTGCTTAATCTCTCTGTGTACACCAGAGCCCAGGGCTCTGCTTCCTTTTGGCTTTTCTCCTTTGCTTCCTTCATTTCCTGCCCAGTGAACAATGATACCTTCAGAGCTGCTGCCCCAGACAGATTTAATACTATCTCTCAGTGTTTATAGCGTCTAGATTAAACTGACTTTGTAAAAAATGTCTCTCTTGAAATTTTTCTGATTTTATGTTCTGTCGTGTTTATTTTCTTCTCAAGCATTATAGTCTCTTCTTGATGTTTTTAGGAGTGCCCTGTCTAGCAAACCTAATCTACTTGCTCTCTATGTCGGTAGAATCTCTGCGTTAAATGTACAAGGGCTGGAGATTTGCACTAGTACAAAATAAAGCACATTAAACAGACACATCTCTGTGCTCTCATCTATTTTGCCTTGGGTGGGAGTTCAAACATATGCTTCCCTTTCCCATTCTTCAAGCACTCACAGAGACTTAGTAAAATTGTTCCTACCAGTTCACAGAAGCAGACTACTAAATTCTCAGAAATGCTGCACTCCAACTGTTAAATGCTATTGAAAAGTAAACTACACAACACAACAAATGATGTGTGGCTAGCATACAGTCAAAGCTCACCACTCCCTAAGTGTTCTAATATTAATGTTCTTCCACGGAATACTGTGTAACACACAGTGTTCTTCCGTGGAATATTGTGTAACACGCTATGTTACTATGTATCTCTTCCCACCCCTGTAGTTAGTGACGTCGTGCTGGCAACTTTAAAATGGCCATGCCGGAAGTCATCATTTAAAGAAAATTGGCAAACCCAGGCTGGTAAAATGGAACATCAAGTAAAGCGTTTGCTATGCGAGCCCAGTGACCTGAGCTCAATCCCCAGACCCCATGAGAAAGTACAAGGAGAGAACCAACTCCTTGGTCTCTATAGGTGTGCTGTGGTCTCTATAGGTGCATGTGCTCACAGTGGCATGCCCCCTGTACCATACATACATTGATAATAATTATTAATCTTAATTGATAAGTTAGAAACCAGAACTCCTGTTTTGACTCAGAGGTCTAGTTAAGGCCTGGCCTATAAATACATCACTTCTCATATGGACTAAAATGGTGAATCTCATTGATAAAAAAAATAGACATATGTCATCAACCAGTTCTAATAATAGAAGGGGCCCAGTAAAATTCATGGTCAGAGAGAGGAACAATTGAAGTAAATTCATTTTCTCTGAGAAGACCTGTACATCTGACCTCCAGTGCTCGAAGGTCCTTAGGGACAGTGACACCATGCTGTGGAACTTCTGTTCCTTGCACTGGTTTGACGTATTAAAGACTTCAGAAGTCTAGAGCGTATACAGCCGGCTTGGGCAGTCCACCCACACTCTGCCACAGCCCTGCTAACAGCCTTTGTTGCGCAAGTCTCCCAGACATTGTGAGAAATCCCAAGGTGGGGGAACTTGTTTTGTGGATTAAGGTAGGAATTGTATTGGTATTTCACATGACAAGTGATTTCTTCTCAGCCTGCTCGGTTTTTCACGGTCTGAGTAAGAATATGTGGTCTCAAAACCATGAGTCCACAAAGCAGGTCACCTGTAAGCTTGCGACAAGGACAATACAAGTGAATTCTGCTGGAAGAGCTTGAAAAGCCACTTGGAACTTCACTACTCTCCCCATATTCTTGAGGTTTACTGCAGGAGAAAAAGCAAGCATCCTACGTTTAAAGAAGAGTGGATACACTGTTTTAACAACTGTCCTAAATTTAAGGATAGAGTCTGTTTAAGAGAAACATCAGACCAGAATTCTCAAACTCTGCCTCCTGCTAAAGCATGATACCCCCCCCCACACACACACACACACGATGGTAAGAAATGGTGGCTCTAAAGGTTACCTTTAACCCAGGCAAATCACTCTTGTGGATAAATACACAGCAGGCCAAATCCCCTTCACATTTCTGAGGTTCTAGGAAAAGCTTTACTGAACAGGTAGGAGACAAATTGTGTATCTGGAGCTCTTCGGGCTACTTGCCCTAAGTCTCAGGCAGAGAAGGGGACATTGCCACTGCATGGCAAACCTTCTCCTCAAAATGACAGAAGCATGAACAACTTTACGATTTCTGCCTGATTCGAAGACTTGGCAGAGCTGACTCAGCGAATGAAAAGTGTAGCCTGGGCCTTCCTCTGCAGCTCCGACTGAGCAGGGCATTCTGATATGAGCTGACTGGCAAACTCAGGGAGCTCCCAGGTCTCATCTCAGGAGAGTGAGGAAAAGAAGCAGAGAATTCTGTTTATTCCCAAATATGGTGCACTGTCTACCTGGCCTTCAATTCCAAATGTTTAAAATTACAGTTGTGCATGTATGCGTGCATGTGTGTATGTATGTGCATGTGTGCACATATGTGTATGTGTGTGCTTGTGTGTGTGTGTGTGTGTGTGTGTGTGTGTGCACGCACACATGTATGTGCATGTATGCCAGAGTGTACCTGTAGAGGTCAGAAGAGGGCTGGTGGAATCGCTTCTCTTCTCCCTCCTTGTAACCCCCAGGGGTAGAACTCTAGTCACCAGGCTTGGCGGCAGGCACACTTTTACCCACTGAGCCATTTTGCTGACCCATTAACTGGTTATTAATCATCGGAAGGAGTATGTAAGAGTCTAGGGCAAGACATTTGAGAGAATCAAGTCCCTAAACACCTATCCTGGCCAAGAGACATTTCTTTCTCTGGTTTTGAAAATTATGGAGTGATTCCCATGCTTCTCCAAGGAAATGTGATGCATTTTTTTTTCTGAAATATTGATGAGATGCACTCTAGAGAGCATTGCCAGGGAGGATTAACAGAAAGAGAGCACTTACATCACTACCTGCTCAGGACAGACATGGCTAAGCAATTATGAGCCAGGATCTGTATCCATCAAGTGATCCATGAAGCCGCTCGTTCCCCTGAATGGGAAGAGGTTTATAATCTGCCTGCCCTTCCTCAGTGCACTGCCACAGGTGCATCTAAATTGGACCTGTGACAAGCCCAGATTTGAACCAACAGTTTTTACTTCATCAAGAATGAGAGCTGTAGACGGTAAAGGTCTTGGCTTCAACCGCAGAGGCAACATCGAACTTTGACAGCAGCCTTGCAGTGCTTGGCTGCATTGTGAGGCACTGCACTACTGTTTCAGTAAGCCCCAGAGGGTTTGGTCCTTGGGCTGATGCCATCTAAATTCCCGCCCTTAGACTTAAGGATCAATTGATGGATAAGACAAGGGCAAACATTTCCTTTGGTAAACATCAGGTGCATGACACTTACAATGACCTGTACACACACAGAGATACATACAGGAAGACAGACAGACAGACAGACAGACAGACAGACAGACACACACACACACACACACACACACACACATGCACGCACCAAACAATATCCTTTTCATATGTGAGTTTTCAGTGTTTATGGTACTAAGACCAAGTGAAGAAATTAAGCAGACACCTGTAGGGTTAGGGAGCTCTACGGCTACTTACTATACTGACTGAGAGTTACCAGTTGAATTAAGAGCAAGCAGATCATTTCAGTCTTATAGGACCTTACAAATTGTGCAGACACGGGCTGATCTGTGAGGGATTTAGATGAAAAATTATAGAGAGCAGAAATGTAGAAACAGGTGAGACTTGACCTTGTTTTCCTTGACAGCTGATGAGAAGGGACATATCCGGCAAATCTAAGAGCCATCAATCTACTTTTAGACAGCATGCCACTATCAGACACATGAAGCTGGTGGGTCAGGGCATAGGCACCCTTCGTGTGAACACAGAGAATTCTAGCATCTTTCAGATCAGAGCAGCTCTATGTTCATGGATGCCCACACAACCTGACTGACACCCTGCCCAGGCCTTGAGAGAGACACTGGCAGGTTTTCTACCTCCACCCTTGGCAACAGGCCTCTTTGGGATGTGCCACTTTACTTAGAATCTTGCTTAAGTGGGTAAGTATGACTCAGAAATTTCATATTTCCAAACCCTTGATATAGCCAGATATTTAGAGGCAGCAAAGTCCAGAAGTGTCCAGGTTTCTGTAAGACCTTCCATTTCAGTGCTCCTGCAGGTGTTGTCCTTGCTACTCAGTAGAAGATGGAAAAAGTTTCACCGGTACTGACAGCAGAGCCCCCCCCCCACACCCCCAGTTCTCTTATGGTGACTACAATGTTATCAAAGGAAGTCTTGAGAATTCAGTAAACTGGTTATAACAGTAATGATGGCTATCTTACAGAATTTTATCCTATTAAAAATCCACATCTAATGTAGAGAATATCTTTATAAACATATACCATTCTTATTGGCCCCTTAAGGGACTAAGACTCTAATAACAATGTGATTTCTGCTGGATGTGAAGAGCTCTCGGGGCTGCTCTGGCAACCGAGTCTCCAGCAGACATTCAGGGCTTACACTGGAGTTTTTAGGTTTTGTGTGAAGTTATAAATATTACGGGGGGG
>NC_034602.1:87862959-87891614 GCF_900095145.1 Mus pahari
GAGAGAGGGAGAGAGGGAGAGAGGGAGAGAGGGAGAGAGGGAGAGAGAGTATAAATGGGTAAAGAACATTCTAAGCCACACCGTGCTTCAGACTTTAAACTTGTATGAAATTGCTTCAGTCTTTGAACTTGTATTTCTCCAGGCCTGACAATGTTGGGGGTCTCTAGGGACACCTGTGACATAGGGAAATATGTGGGATATCTAAGAATGTTGGAAATGGCTCCTCTTCAACACAGAACATGATTTTTAGCTCAGGGGATAATGAGAGGATCAGGGAGGTCATCTGTTGTTTTTTGTTTGTTTGTTTGTTTGTTGGTTGGTTTTTTTTTTTTTACATTTGAGGCAAAATGTTTACAAAAGATGAAAAGATGTGGGCGTTTTGGTTTGTTTGCTTTATTGTTTTATTTTGTCTTGTTTTCTTTGCTTGTAAACTTCTCACAAGATTTGCTCTTTCTAAATATATATATATATATATATATATATATATATATATATATATACACACACACACATATACGTAACAACAATTAAAGAAAAGGATGGATTAGGAAAAGATCAAGAAGGAGAACTACAAGAAGATCTATTTGAGTCTCATGTCAGCCTTGTCTACATAGTGAGCTCCCAGGACAGCCAAGGCTATAAAGACAGACTATGTCTCAAATCAACAAGTGCACAAAACAGAATGAAGTTCAAAAGCCATAGAGAGATCTCACCGGTCAAAGAGCTAGGCATGCAAGTGTGAGAAGCAGATGTGAGCGTCTGCCAGTCATCACTGGCAGAGACGGGATCCTCAGCGTAAGCTGGCTAGCATGACCAGCTATGTCAGGAAGTTCTGCCTTGACTGAGGGACCCCATCCCAGTTGTAGAGGAACTACCAAGGCTCATCAGCAGGATTAGACCTAGAGAAGGAAAATGAAGGTCGAAGACCTAGGACGTTTACTAGAAAAGTGATCAAGAACAGTTTCTTATGGCAACATAAGGACTTTTCTCTCAAGCATGCCAGGTTCTCTGGTGATGCCCACATCAGCCTCATGAACTGGTAATCTAAGAATCATATAAATAAGAGAAGTTGGACGTTCAGAGGAGACAGATATTAAACACAAGCGTCTTCAGGCATAGCACTCCCTTAAAGGAGTGGGTTGGACTCACAACAGTGACAAGATATCAGAAATTGCCCTAATCTAGCTTCCTTCCTGATTGGCGTCCCGTCCTCAGAGGTGCACTGAAACAGAGGAGCAGTGGTGGGTCGAACTGGGTAATCCGGATATCACCTCCTCACAAAGGACCTGGCAATGCGGGTGGGAGGCACTGAGGCGAAGGGCAGAGCTGTAATCAACACCGCCTACCTACACCTACGGCCAGGTACGAAGTACAGAGGCAGGGCTCTGTGGACCAGGGCTTCGTCAAGGAGGAGGAGAGGAGGAGAGAAGGGGAGGAGGGGAAAGTCAAGCCCAGTATTAAGCAATGTGTATATAGAAACGTATTGGGAACTGACAGTAAGCGTGCTGTGCGAGAGGTAGGCAGTATATAAATGAGGGAAATACTATCTTGCTGAAAGTCACATGGGAAACGGAAGGCCGGGGGGTACTGTTAGAGGTGGGTGCATCCGGTCAGAAGATTTGTGGCTCTTGAGAATTACATTTTCCCCCTGCGTGTTGTTTGTTCGTTTCTTTGGATATGGTTTGTCGGATCCTTCCCAGGTCTCAGATATGACCCTTAATATTTATAGTTCATATTTCGGCGACTCCTCACAAGTACGTTCTTGGGTGGGCACTGTTCTCCCTGAGATGTGAAAGATGAAGGAACGACTGAGGAATAAGTAGATAAGCGACTTTCTAGCAAACAGAAGTCACCCAGCTAATCAATAGATTATGTTATCCTTGAACCCAGGCAGGTTGGCTGCAGGACCCAGGCAGGGTTATATATATATATATATATATCTCCTCATTGTATGGCTATGTCTGACTTTAGAGTCTTGGAGGGATGCCATGAAGATGGAAGCCATTCTGAGCACTTGTGTTAAATGCACCCCGACCAGGAACCCCACATACACAGTGAGTGAAATCTGAGTTACTGTAGTGTGTGCCTTTATCGGATGGTGATCGGTAGTAGCTTGAAGTAGCCAGTCATTAAATAGAGTAACAAGAGTCATTAAATAGAGTAGACCCAATACTTCGTACAATTAGAATGTTTAACTGGGTGAGTCCCAGTGTACTGGATCCATAGATCAACCCAACGAGATAAGTAAACTGTGGGTGGCTGTGGTAGAATTACCAGTTTTGATTTACTTCATTTAAAATGAAAATTGCTGTCATTTGTTGATATTTATTTTAAAAACACAATATAAGATTAAATTTGTGGGAAAATGCCTTCATTGTTATTACTTTCGGCCCCACAACCTGGTTCTAAGCAATCGTTGTTCTAGTTGTGAAATACATAGCTAATATTTATTAATTAGCATCTACTATTTTCAAAGAGATTATGGTAAATTCTTAGAATAACTCTACCAAGTAGATATTACTAAACCCTACTAAGATATTTGAAGTCTGAGTTTAAAAGAAAATTTAAGTATGCCCAGAGTTACCAGTTAGCAAGGAGCACTACATTAATAAATCTTTCTAACTTCAAAGCTCATATCACTGCATTTTAAAACTTTTAGTAAATGCACTCCCCTATTTTATAGGTTTATATCTATATAAACTATATCATAGTTGATTTATAACTTTCCAATAATTAGAACATTTTATACTCTGTGTTATCCAAAACATATGATAGGCATTTACGAATGAAAGGAAATACTAGCAATGCAATCCCCACAGAGGCTCAGACTCTCTTTTAAAGCCAGGGTGTGGCTGGAACAAGACCCCGTGTTCTGTGGTTACTACCCAGCACCTGCCTGCCACCCTTCTGTCTTGCCTCCTGCCTGGTGGCTGAGCCTGGACCTGACATTGGCCACACCTCTAGGAAAGGTGACACAGGCAATGGAGATGTTGAATACTTGACTGTGCTGAGAACATGGAGTGAGACTCAAGAAGCCATGTGAACCCTGGGCTCAGGATGTGCACCCTGGACTCGGGACGTGAATCCTGGCCAACGAATTCTTTTTTGGAACTATTCTATTGGAGACTCTAGGATGCTATTGTGAGGTGAAAAGGAGCAGAGAGCCTTGCTCAGCTCGATGCTTTGGCATTCCACGGAGCTAAAGCTGAGACGCCAGAGGATTTAGGAGGAACCTTATCTCAGTCCTCCAGTCTCTCGGCCCAGCATCAGGGCTAGAGCACACAGACCAGGCAAGGCCGGCGCTGGGGAACTTTCGTTCGTGATAAACGAAAGGATTGTTGTGAAAGATGGGCTTCCCAGAGGGTGGTAAGGAAAACTGTTTAAATTACACGATTTGTAGCATTTTCTCCAACTCCAGGGAACCATCCTTGGAAAGAAGGGTCTCCCTCTAGCAACTAGGGCAAGATGCATGCGACGGCTAGGCGACAATACTTCCTGCACATTTGAGGTTACTTAGAAATTGACTTCTAAGATGATATTAGAAACATGAAAATGCTGATTAGTAGAACTTAATTAATCTTTTATGACTTAAAATTTCAGGAGCTCATCATTTAATTTAATCACTCTAATGAAGTCATCATTAAAACCACCAGTTATAGATCCATTAAACACACAGAGGCCCCAGTGAATGAAGTTTGGCTGGCAGTTGAATGCCGGCTGACAATAACCTAATTATCTCCTGCGTTCTGTCTGGTCTGTAGGTAAAGGCAGGTGCTGGAATGCCTGGCACACAGTGAACACACAACAGATTTGTGTTTATCTCTTCCCTCCTCCTGGGGTATCAGTGTGGGTGGTTGTGTGTGTGTGTGTGTGTGTGTGTGTATGTGTGTGTGTGTGTGTGTGTGTTTATCTATTGATGGAGAATTAAGGATACGGCTGTCAAAAGAGCTCAGCCCTAAAAAGTCTGCTTCATGGAAATCTCATCAGTGATGATAATAAATTAGTTGCCAGAAGACAATGGTGTCCTCTTCTGCTATGTGAGGTAACATGTCTTCCTACCCCTGGAAGAGTCTTGGTTCTAACCAAGCTGACTAAAAGGGACCATGGAGATGGTAGGGTGGGGTAAATGGCTCTCTGGAGCAGTGACTCTGTTAGTGGGAAGAACCACTCCACTTATCAGCAGTGACACATTTCAGGCTTACTAGGCAGGTGGATTCTCTAAGGACCTTGTGAAGAAAGGGATGGTGGTTCTTTAGACCTAAGATTTACCGTGAGATCCATTTCTAACAGACTTCCAAGCAACGGCCATTCCAGCTGGCCCATAACCCAGACTCTGAGAAGCAAGGGATGAGGCCATCAGTCTTGTTGATCAGGCAGTCTGAATGGACCAGAACTGGGGCCAGGTTATCTACCATGTTAATGGCTTCAATTCCTTGTACTTGAGCAATGGGCTGGAAGACGTATGGTTGGTTCTGAGTTTATACCATGATTCTCTGCACATCCTGGTTCTCAGTCTTCCCCTTGTTATCATATTTGGTGCCAATGACATCTGTCTTATTAGAGAAGATGACAAATGACACCTTGTCTTTGTCTAGAGCAAGGGACTATTTCCGGTGACTATCTGTACCAGTTGGGGCCAGTCCATCAGAAAGGTGGCCTTTGTCTGAGCAGCTAGGCCCAGACCAGTAGCATCTGTCCCATAGCAGGCTGTTCCTAACCACACCCACTTCAGGAACTAGGTTCCCACTTTCTCAAACTTCTCTTTGTAGTTCATTAGCAGAACAACAGCCTGTATAGAGAGTTATAGTTGGGGGACAGTTTGCAACTTTGGGGAAATTGCTGAAACTATTTCAGCAAACCTTCGTTTCTCTTTCTATAAAGAAAAGACAGATGCTGGTGTTGTAGGCCATGTCTTTAGTCCTGGAACTCAGGAGGCAGAAGCAGGGAGGTCTTTGAGTTCAAGACCAGCCTTGTCTACATAGCAAGTTCCAGGGAGGGCTACATAGTGAAACTTGTATAAACAGTAAAAGTAACCCCAAGAACTAGACAATCATATTCCATCTTACAAGTTCTAAATGGAGTAATAAAAGAAAACATGTACTGCCCTGTGCAGCACAAAAGAGACATCAGCAGAAGTTAATGTTGGGGCCTTTACTGTAAACATGTTTTTATTGTGAAAAAGAATGCTAGTTCCCACTTTTCAAAAGTCTGGTAAGTGATAATGAAAAATAAAAATCATTCTGATATGCTGAGTCATTGGCATTATTAACTTGTCACTGAAGGTTTCATTCCACTGAATAAGCCTTAAATTTTACAATTCACAACATGATCGTCTTGAAGCACCCAGGGTTACTATGGGCAGATGGTTTCAGGGTTAGGCATGCCTTGTCCTAGTTCCGGAGGATTTGGGAGGAAGAGAAAAAGTAGTTAGCATTGGCCATCCTGGCTCTTAGGAGTAGCCTACCATTAAGGGGGAAATACACATGTCTACTTAAGTAAGAACATTGATAATGCAGGCCAGTCCCAGTCAAATACACACTGTGAGTATCTAGATGTCAGTCTTTAGTACTGGGGACAACAACCCTTCGCCTCAAGGCTAATTTCTTACCCACACCCTCCAAACACCAGGGCTACTCACTTTGAACTTCACAGAGAATCTCTCTCACAAAGGCAAGGCTGACTTTTAGGCTATCTGGCTGTCATCGGGCAGGAAGATCAGAGTGAATAATTTACTTACTAAACTGACAGGGAAACAGCCAGTGTGCGTAGATGACAAGGAGCCCATGTTTTTGTTTTTGTTTTTGTTTTTGTTTTTTTTAAATTTTTGTCATTTGGCTCATATGTGTTTCACATTTTGAAATATTTTGGGATAAGCATTTAAACTGTGATATTATGGAGCAAGCCAGGGTCCTCATGGAAGCTCCCTTCTCCAGACAGCTGACCTGTCTTCCGGCTTGCATCTGTCTCAGAAGGAAAACTGAGGCCAGAAGGCACTAGTGACACATGAGGCCCACGCACAAAGTGAAAGGTAATCCTGCCAAACAGCCTGTGCTTGCTGGATGCCATTGTCTGGCTCTGTTACCCTCCCATGATGCTTCAGGCAGAGTCTCCTATTTTCCAGATCTTTCTCAAACTTTTCCATCATCAAAATATAAGGAAAGAGAGTGTCAGGTTCTTGGTACCTCGGCAGGTAGAGCTAAGGTGGGAAGACATAACCAATGAACATTGGTAAATGGCATATGTAACGAGGGGCACAAACTAGTTCCCACACCATCTGTTGACACTGGTGAAGAGGGATGCAGCTGGTGACTGTCACATCCAAGTGAAGGGCTAGGTACCTCCAGTCAGAAGGCAGCAAGTCAGGATGGGTGGACGCAGTACTTCTAAAGTATTGCCTAAGGGCTCAGTGGGCTGCATTACTACATACACGTGCTGCGATAGAAACACTCCTTTGGGAGCAGGATCAAAAATCAGATGAGGGCATGCATGGAAACACCAAAACAAAATCCAATGTTTTCCCTCTGTCTCTGCCTCCAGTACTTACACGTAGTCTGTGGCCACCTCAGAAGTTCAACTTCCTTCAAGAGAAGGCAGAAGAAACCTATATCTAACCGTTCAATATAAGAAAACATAATCAATTATCATTATTGTTAGTATTATTAATATTATTCTTTCTTTTAAAAGGCAGTTTCATTATGTAGCCCTGACTGATGTTCACTGTACATCCTGAATGCACAGATCCCTTGCCTCCTACTCCCAAGTGCTGGGATTAAAGGTATACTCTACCACATCCAGCCTTAAAATTACATTTTACGTTGGCATATGAAGGTATGTACTTTATCATGACACCCTCCTCTGTCTTCATTTGTTACCTTTCCCCTCTGCTCTACCCCCCATTATGTCTCCTCATAAATGTCTTCCAAGGGGGACTTTACAATTCACGGATGAACACAGAGACTTTGAGGCATGAAAAGGGGCACCAGCAGTTGGTCAGTCATCGCTGTATGGGAGTGAGTTTTGGCTTTGGTAAGCTAACCCCATATAAGGGACATAAGGTCACAGGACACAAAATGGTCAGTTGCTGCTCAGCCTTGCCTGCGGTCAACTTCGAATTCAGAGAAAGCCTGAGACCAAAGCAAGCGTTAGTTCTTTGTTTTGCTTTGCTTTGTTTTGTGGGCTTATTTTAAATCCCCACAGACACGAGTTACAGATTTGACTCTTTGGCAGCAAAATCAAACCAACGTCTGTTCAAATCTGCATTCAGTCACTAATTATGTGACAGTCTTTGTCACACTCCTCGTGAGGTGTGTGTTACTCCATCTCTCTAAATATGGACTGTTCTCTGTTACCATAACAGGTCACAGAGACTGAGTCCGGGGCTAACACACAATGTACACTAAACACACCACAAACTCTCATGTTCGTCATCGCTGGGTGTTTTTTTTTTTTTAAGGTTTGGTTTTATTATTTTTAATTATGTGTAGGTGCGTGTGTTTGCAATGTGGGCTTATGCATGTGAGTGCAGGTGCCTGCAGAAGCCAGAGGTGCTGATCCTCTAGACACACAGTTGTGAGCTGCCTGATGGGGTGTTGAGAACTGAACTCGGGTCCTCTGGAAGAGCAGCCAGTGCTCTTAACTGCTGAGTCCCACTCAAGCACCCATCGTTAGTTTTCTTATTACGTCCAAAACGGGTATAGTGACATCCTTTAGAAGGCTGTCACAGGATAGCATCACTACTGTAGAGCATCTTGCTTCCATATAACTCCCAGTGGGCTGCTTGCCTGAGGTTTCTGCCCTTCATCTGCAGGGCCTGGTTTTCTACTGAGTAGCATTGCTGAGTTCTGAGGTATGTGCAACTTATATTTTCATACGTGTTGCCAAAGTGCTCTCCCAGACACCAAAGTGTCAACTAGCAGGGATTTTTCAGTTGAAGACCTACTATGTGGCAGGCATCGTGCTCTTTGTTTTTTAAAATCTTACTGTGAGTTTTTCCAAATACTTCTTAATCTTCATCATATCGTATGGTGAACTCGAGGCAGGGGTGAATCAAATTATGTGCAGACGTCCTACACGCAAAAGGTGGTAGCGAGTCAAAATGGACCAGATACTTCTCAATGCCTCCAGAATTAAAATTAACTGGGGCCGTTGCAATCACCCAGAAGCTGTTAGATTTAGAAGTGACTTAATCCAGGATCCCTGCCTTGGCTTACTTGTCTATAAAATGAGGCCACCACAATTTAAGCAGTATCTGTACTCTTGGCATCTGTCCCAAGGGATCACGGGATGTCTGCACACAAGCGGTTTGGGGATGGCGGGTTCCTTCTCCTCATTTACAAATATCAGATAAAGAAATGGCCTCGAGGTAAAGGCAGAAGCTTTTAGCTGGGTTGTGAGAAGCTCATCTAAGATTATCTGATGGCCTCGCTGATAAAACCCAGACACACTAATGGGTTCTGCCTTTAAACATGTCCAGGGGAAACAGACCATTAGCAGGCATATGAGGTTGGTATAAAAATGCTGTAGGTACAAAGTTTAGCCAGGTGGCCAGCTCAGGGTTCTTCATAGTGTGGGTCCATGGTTTTTTTTTGCCATACAGGACATACAGGCTCATTGCCAGGTGAGAGCCCACGAGAGAGATGCTCCTGGAGGCCTGAAAACTATAATTCTGCATGCGCCGAGATGACGGCACATGCACCTGTTCCCCATCCCTGCATCCGAGTGAATAGGCCCTAGGGTGATAATCTCCACACATTGTTTCTTGTCAAAAGCATGGTTTGCTAACCTTCATCTCAATAAAGTTTTTAATTCACTGTGTTTCTGAGAGCAGCAGGATTCTGGACTTGTTCTGAAACCCCCAGTTGGTCCTAAATGGAGGGGTTCCTGGGCTCCCTTTGAAACAAACCCTGCACCTGGCTGATATGGTAGAGGAAAGGAAAGAGGTTTCATCTCTTAGCTGGCAAATGGCCTTGCAGATGTTCAATTATGGAGCGGAAGAGAAACGGCTAAGAGGTTAGAACAGGCAGGCTGGAAAGACATTTCCTCTGAGGTGTATTTTTCTCCTGCATGTAATTACTGATGTTATCAAAGCCTATATACATTGTATTCTGTTGTCACTGTTACTGAAATTATACTGTGAAGTTAAGCCCTATTTATTGATAAAAAAATAAATCCAGGGAAATTGGTAAGAATAAGTACCATCATAAAAATCTTTATAATCTCTTTCGAAGGGTTTATTTTATAAACATTGGCAATTTCCCTTCTGACTTCACTTTTTAAAATATCGTTTCAGCATCCTGAAAAGATAAAATTTGTCCACTATTTCCTATGGAGATGAAACAGCCTAAGTAACCCCCCTATACCAATCCGTGAGTCGGCCAGGGAAGAGTGTTTAGTGAGCACTTTGCCCGGGATACATGAATAAACAACGTAGACAAGAACCAAGCTCTCATCCAGTGTATAAACTAGTAGAGAAAAGGGCCTTTAGTGTGCAGTCTAAGTGTGAGCAGTGCCCCTGGGATAAGCAGAAGGCACCGTGAGGGTACTTAGGTGAGGGACCTGCCATTTAATGCATGGAATCGTGGGATTGTGCTTTACTTAACAAATATATTACACAGAAGGCCTGGGTAATTAGCAAGAGTTTGCAGGAGAAAGAGAAGATGAACAGACAAAAGAAGAGTTCGTCTACTCAAAGATCAAGGAGGCGTTTGTGATGGAGCAGGAAAGGTCTGCCTTTGATGGTCAGGATTGCGAACTTCACCCTAAATTGGATGTGAAACAATAAAGGGGTTACAGCATCACCAGGGGAGATCGGGGTTGCTGTTTTAGAGGACCACAATGAATAGTAACCTGGCAATAGAGCTTTTAAAGTTCAAAAATGGCCGGCCGGCCAGTGATGAGTTTAAAGGCTTCTGATGTGGTCCAGGTGGGTGAGACTGGTAGGGTGCACACAGTGGCCATATGATGGAGAAAAGTGGGTGAGCTGATGGGACACTTGGGAGACGGGATTGACAGGAACCACTGGACTGAGGAGCCTGGGGAGAATGAGTGAACCTGAACACTCAGGTTCTAAGGAGCAACTGCACATCAGCCCAGAGACTACGACGGCAGAAATGAACACGGCGGTTACAAGTGGAGTCCTGGATTCAGACAGAGGCACTTCAGTGGCAATCCAAGGGTATGTGAAACGAGTTTACTGGTGAGAATCCAAGCGAGAACCAGCAGAAAGAGTACCCCCTATTTAGTCCACCCCAACCCCAACCCCGCCAAAGCATCACTTCACACCATATTTCCTGATCTAGCATCCAACATGTACGACATTCCAAGGTAACTCTGCCCAAGCTTCTACGTTGGTAGAATTCTGAACTTAAACCCAGTAAGTTTCCGACTGAAATCATTGAATGAGATGTTTTGACTCCTTCGGCGTGGATGTCCCTTTATTGTTCAAGGATTCTTTTTCTCTAAATGTGTCTATACTTCCCACTTAGCTATTTAACTTTTAGTCCCTGTTCTTAAAACCCTGTAATTTCAGGAGAGAAAGACTCCCATTGGTCAGAGTATAAGGTCATACCAGGTCAGAAGTGACTAGTGTCGGAGACTTAGCTTCCTGCCTTTCAGTAACCAGAAAGAGCACGCGGTGAAGGAGGGAGGAATGAAGGCAGAGTGGATGGGACTGGGTGGTCATGGAGTTAGTAAGCTTTAAGCTGGGAATGACAATGCAGGCCTCCCTGGGGCCTTCTCCCTTCACTCTTCTCCAAGCTGCTTCTTGCAAACACAACAAGCAATACAACCAAGTTGAGTAAGGTGAAAAGTGTGTGTGTGTGTGTGTGTGTGTGTGCGAGTGTGCGAGAGTGTGCACAAGTGTGTGTGAGTGTGTGCATGTGTGTGTGATGTCTGTATGTGTGTGTGCACAAGCAAGCATGTGTGTTTGTGTGTGTGTGAAGTCTTTATGTGTGATTATATGTGTGCACAAGCAAGCATGTGTGTGTGTGTGTGTGTGTGTGTATGTGTGTGTGTGTTTACTCTCATCTCCTGTGACTGCGAAACTACTTTTACTTCTCTTTATAAAAAGCATGAATAACATCTTCCAACTGCTTGGCATCCACCAGCCATTGTCTTGATGTCTTCACGGTAGTATGTGTGAAAAGAAATCCTTTGATATATTTCAGGGAAACTGAAGAACACCGCATGCAGCAACATAGCATTAAAATAATACTTAAATCACTGCAAACTGGAAACAACCCAGTCATTCATCAATAGTAGAATAAAGCCGTGGCATATTCGAACAATTGAAGGCACTTCAACAATGAGACTGAACTGACTATATGACAGGCAACCCGGCTGGGTTTCACAGGCATTAATGCTCAGCAAAAGAGAGACTCAAGTAAGATTAAGTATAGAAAACTCACAATACAAAACCTGGGGGTCCCATGCTGTTAGGATTCAGCCTACTTGCTCCTCGGGAAGAGCTATGATTAGATGCACACAGAGCCAAGGGGCTCTGGGCGCATAGGTTTCACTTTCAAATATACAATAAATTTCATATTCATAATTGGTATCCTGTTTGGTATGTATGTAATTTCTATATATTTGTAATAGTATATTGTGTATTAATATACAATATTATATTATAGTTATACAATATTGTAATATAGTTCCATTACAAGTTTACCAGAAGATGTGACGCCTTAAGCCAGGCGTGGTGGTGCATACCTATAATCACAGCATCTGGGAGGTAAGAGGAGGAGGACCAGAAGTTCAAGATCGCCCTTGAACAATGAAAGGACACACAAAAGCACAGATTAAAAGCCACGTTAAACAGAAGATGATTTGCTGAGACCAAGGTATTGGAAATGTTTTTTCTTCATCAAGGTTATTAATACATTTAAAAGACTTTTCAAAGGAAGAGTGAGGCCAAGGAGAGGCTTCAGCTATGGGCACGTAAACGGCAGTTCCCACTGTAATCAGGGACAAGGTAATAAAGTGCTCAGCTCTGTGCCAGCACGTGGAGGCGCAGGATACCTCCTACACTCCTCCCCGGGTGCTCTGCTGCTTAATTAATGTTTGTGAAATACTTTCCATTCCCTCGGTGAAAGGTACTACTAAAGAATAAAGCATAATTATATTTTAATTGTGGGACTAATTTTGAAAATGCCAAAAAAAAAGTGCCTGTGAGTTATTGCAGTTCACTCCACCAGAATAACAGCCGTGGTTCTGTCTTCTACCCAGAAATATCACCTGTTACACTAAGGAAACGATGTAACGTTTTAAGTAGCTGTGGCTACATCTTTTCCTATCTTGGAAGTGGGGAAGACTTTCTTTCTGGGGTGTATCAGGATCTCTTTACTGTTTGCAAAAGCCTTCGATGATCCTCAGATGAAAAGGGAAGAAGAAATGTAACTTTGTGCTGCCTGCAGTGGATGGAACTGCTCCTCTCAGAGGGAGACCAAAGTGCCAACCAGTCCTGTAAGATGGCCTCTGGGAGGGGTGGCCTGTGAGGAGGCCAGCCCAGCTGCAAAAAGCCAGGTTGCTCAACTGCTGATTTTGGGGGTGACTGTTGGCATCAAGGGCAGCTTGATCCCACTTTCTCAAAGAGGCAGCAGACGCCACGGTCTCCTTTATTGAGGTCATCTTTATTCCTGTTCTTAATCCAAATGGTTTCTATTTATACAAAACCAGTCATTAGAAATCCGTGTATATTTTAAACTCTGGCCTTTCATGAATCAAGAGATGAACAACCAGCCTGAGGGCGGTCTAGATTTCTAAGCCCCAGTGCTGGGTCTTTCCTGGATTCTGAATTGGGGAGTTCAAAATAACTGACTTTTTATATGGTATACGTTTAGAAGAGGATATATATGTGTGTGTGTG
Source organism: Mus pahari (assembly GCF_900095145.1). NCBI lineage: Eukaryota > Metazoa > Chordata > Mammalia > Rodentia > Muridae > Mus > Mus pahari. The sequence continues at coordinate 87,875,824 of NC_034602.1, forward strand.
TGTGTGTGTGTGTGTGTGTGTGTGTGTGTGTATTTATATATATATATATATATATATATATATGTATGTATATATATATATGTGTGTGTGTATATTTATATATATACATACACATATATTCTGATAATATTTTTCATTTTATATTTTAGATAGGCTAAATAAAACATGAAGAGATCCACAGAAAGATATTTAATTCCTTGGTGACAACTTTAAAATATTACATATCAACAACAGAGCTTTTTTTATGTGAATTTCTCTTAATGCATGGAATTTCTGTGTCTTTTACTTAACTAATATACATAAACATTTCTGTCAGCCTCCATCAATAAAAGATAACATATTCCTGTCAGATCAAACTACTTCCATACTCAGGTCACATATTCTGGAAATATACTTCCCTAAAGCATAAGAGGTTTAAACAAATAATTTTCCTTCTCAATAAGAAAAAATAGAAAGGAATTTTAACATTTTTAACAAGCACTCTAAATCTTGATGAAGAAAGACATATTTCAGTCACCAACATTCCCTTGAAAGATTAAAATCTGTTTGACTATCTCTAAGCATCCTCTAAAACCTTTCAAGGAACAATATCCACATATTCCCTTAGAAAAACATGAGCTGGCCAGCTGCTGTGAAGTTAGTGTGCAAAATACTACAGCGTATGTGCGTGGGTGCGTGCGTGCGTGCGTGCGTGCGTGTGTGTGTGTGTGTGTGTGTGCACGTGTGCATGTGTGTGCATGTGTGTGCATGTGTGTGCATGTGTGTGTGCGCGCGTGTGTGTACATGTTTGTGTGTGCATGTGCGTGTGTGTGCATGCATGTACATGTGTGTGTGTGTGTGTGTGTGTGTGTGTGTAGCTCAAATGTGTGCTTATGGGTTGGGGGAGGTATGTGTACTGGCTATTGGTTCTGTTTCTCTAGTGTACCTAATAGAGCTTTTAGCAAGTCCATTTATGCGACTGACAACCATTCCATTCTGAAGCTCAGTTCACAAATAAGAGAGCTCCAGAGATTTGTGTCACAGTCCTTAGTTCCCCCCATCAAACATCTAAGTTTTCCCCAGGTAACAGTGTCATTCTTGGTACACATTCATTGGGCACAGTACTGGACTGCATCCCAATGTTTCCATGCAGGCATACTTTCTTCCCTCTCCTTCCTTTCCCCTCTCCCTTTAGGCCCCGCCATTCCCATATACGATAGATATATGACATGACTGTGTGGTTACATGAAATCTAAGATCCACAAATGAGATAACTTGAGACTGATGACTGAGACTGGTTTGATTTGTTCAATATGATATTCTCCAGTTGCACCCATTTTCCTGCAAATGATATAACCTTCTTACTTACGGCTGGATAAAAATATACATCAGATCTTCTTTTGTTCATTATTCTATTGCCAAATGCCTAGGTTGGTTTTATAACTCAGTTATTGTGAAGAGTGTTGCAACTTTGTGACTGCTGGGCATGGTATGTAAGAGAATCACGTAGTTAGCCATGGTCATCTGATTTGCTTTAGTCAATGAAGTAAGCAAAAATAATGTGTAATTCCAAAGTAGAAGTTGGAAGAGCCAGTAAGCTCTCTCTCCCTGTGCTGCAGTTGCTGGCAACATTCTAGGTGGTGTTTGCTGAGGTGCTGAGGTGGTAAGGACAGAAAGCAGAGTTCCCCATTCACACAGCATATATGGCCATACTATAGAGAAGAAAGGAGACTTAGTGACTTAAAACATTAAGGACTGGGTGGGCCTGGATTCCCACCCTGTACCCAAGCCACTGACCAATTGAGCTACTCATTGCAGCACACTTCCTTAGAGCTTCTGAGAGAATGGCAGGGGAGGAGACCACTCTCCCGGCAAATCTATTTCTCTGTGATTCTGTTCCTCCTATGAGGCTCTTGGCACTGCTCTCCCAGTGTCCCCAGGATGACCACACCTGAAGTAACTACCCACACAGGCAGGTGACCTCAATAACTATGCAAATTGCCACTTTCATACCAACCACTGAGTAGCTCTCCACCTCTCTCTCAAGCAGACTCCCTTTCCTAAACTCGCCTTCATTGGCATGTGGTGTGCTCATCACCTGGACTTGTGTTTGAAGAGGAGTCTAAGTATGACAACAGATCACAGCCTCTGCTCCTGTTAGGGAACCAGTCACAACCACGACCTTGTTCTATACCAGGCTTTCTACTAGAACAAATCATTTTCCTCTAATTCTCCCAATGTCCTTTGTAGGGACAACTGTGATTCACTCTCAAGAAGAACTGAACCCATTCCCAAGGCAAGAGGAGGGACCGATACATGTGATTGTGAGCTGGAGACTCTGATAGCCATCTACCCACATGGCATTTGGGTGGGGTTAGTGGATTCAAAACCTCAACACACAAATGGTCTTTCTCCAGCATCTGCTAGCACGCACAAGCATAGACTGTAGCCTACCATAAATGGTAGTGTACCTCGCACTTGCTTACCTGTTATTGTAGTGTTGTAAACAGCTTTTATTTTTATAGCTGGATCAGCCTAAGGATGTTCTTTAGACAATTTTGCTATTGTTGACATTTTATGAACGATTTAGTAGTAATCTCTAAGCTTCTTTGAAATTTGGTGAGTTTTTTTTTTAAATCAAACTTTATGGTATCTGTTTATTAGAGTATCCTGATTATTAGTCTTGTTTTGTTTTCTTTGTTTTGTTTTGCTCTGTTTTGAGACAGATACATAGCTCTCATTGTCATGGGTCTCACTATGTAGACCAGACAGGCCTCCAACTCACAGAGATTCACCTGCCTCTCCCTCCTCCTGAGTGCTGGCTTTGTCCTGATTATTTTTAATAGTTTATTTTCTAAAGATGGTCACAATAGTAACTCCTATTCTACGTATCCCATATACCTTATGAAAGTACCACTACCCTATCGAATGATGGTGTAAATTCCTTTCTACTTGGACATCATCAACCATGCAACTTAGCAGATGTCTACTCTTTCACGATAGAAGGTAGGTGTGAGGACCCAGTGCCACTTCTGCCCTGCTCATTTGACTGCTTGTGCTTGGCTCGCTGACCTCGCAGTTTAGAGAAGTGTGATTCCCTTGCAGCTATGATTGCCAAGCCATAAAGGCAACCCCCTAGTAGGTGTTCCACATGGCATTATTAAGTCAGCCCTGTCTACGTGCAAGGAATGTAAGCAAAGAGATGCCAGCCTCAACTCCTTCCAAGCCTGCCTGCCTTTTCTCTCAGGGCTCAGGATATGTGGAACAAGAATACATCATCTATGCTGTACCATGTTTGAATTTCTGATTCATCGAATCCATAACAAGAAAACTGGGTACTGATTTGAATTTCCAAAGGTAATTATTATGCAAATTGTTAACTGGACTATCACCTACCTTGTACATTTGCATCTCACTTAACTTTCCATGAATGTCTCTGAGTACTTTTTATTCACTGGGCAAAATAAGCTAGGCCTCTAAGATTTAGGGGTGAAGCAGACACAATCCTCCCCCCTAAAAGTGTAGAACAGAGGTGGCCTTGGAAAGGATGGATGACTGAGTTGGTATGAAGAGCCTGTAGCTCTCCCTCTGTTGAAGTCAGCTGGGTAAAAAATGTTGCGGATATAGAAATACTAGCCTCACACACAGGCCACTGTCTCTCTTTGTTCCACAGCAACAAATGTTACTAGCTCACACAGAGAACTGAAATTATCAATGTTTTAAAAATGCAGCAGTTCTCATAAAGTTGTCATTCGAACTACAACCAAACATAAGAATAAAAACAAAACATGTACCCTAAAAATAGCTCCCTGCTCTAAGCTAAATTTTGCCCCTCCAGCATCCAAACATTCAAGTCCCAAGCCCTGACATTAAGAATATGACCATATTCAGACACAAAGCATTTAAAGAAATATTTAAGGTAGAATTGGGTCCTGCGTGGAGTCCTTACCTGACTGGTACACTTATAAAGTGAAGAACACTGATGTGTACAGAGGAAAGACCACAGAGAAGACAAATATCTGTGAGCTCTGGAAGGCAGCAACCCTGCCCACACCCTTATCTCAGATTCCCAGAATCCTCTAGAGCTAAGAGGCCATCTATATCTGCTGCTCATGCAGCCAGGGCTGTGATATTTGTTGTGGAAGCTCCATCAAAGCTGTTCAGTCAGCGTGAGCTACTCTAGTGCCCCAAGGCTGATCGCAGAAGTCATGGAGATGGTGGGGGCTGTGGAAGAATGGCCCCAACTCTTCTTGGGGTGCTCCCATCTTTCCTTAAGTTAGAGGCCAAATTAAAGCGAACTTACATAGTATAACTGGCCTCGTTTTTTAACACGCATGGTAGTAATTTTGCCCTTGTATAATGTATGAGTTTACATTATTGCTATGAGTCTGCGTTATTGATAGAAATACTACTTCAACTTCATTTTTAATGTGAACAGTCAAAAATGTTAAAACAATGACAACAAAAAGGAACCTTTCTCACAGCATTTGGAGAAACTGCATGTCTATTAATTAATTATACAGAATTTAAAAAATTCTCTGAACTCTCCAAATACAGATCCAACTTTAAACTAAACAGAGGGAAAATGAAGAAACTCATCCTGCCACTCAGAATTGTTTGTAGATAGAAGCAGTTAATAGATAAACGGTTGAATGAATGAATGAATGAATGAATGATGTTTTACATCAGGAGTCAGTGATTTCTATAAGACATCAGAGAGTAAGTAGTTCAGACTTTGAGGCCACATGGCAGGTCTCTGTCACAGCTGCTTCCACGTGGCCCCAGAGCAATCAGTCAGTGAATATATGAATGGGGAAGGCCGTGTTCCAGAAAAGCATTACATCAGTCCAATTCTATCACTTTGTCAAACCTGGGTCTGAAGGAAGTATTTCCCTGACCAAAGTCTTGTCTCACACTCGATTTTCTCCAACATTTGGGGCAAGCCAGCCATGAGAATCCAATATGCTCCACGGTGTGAGGCTGGCATGTCTGCCCTCCGATTTCTTCTTACCATACAGAGACAACCGCTATTCCATGATGGTTGTTTTCAAGTTCCGGGATCCTATTTCTTTACTTTGCACCCCCATCTTCTGAAATGCTGCTTATCCTCCATGCTGTCCTCAAATTCTACACTGGCCAGCCTTTGACCCCGCCCTAACACGTGTGTGCTCTCTCTACTCTGAACCCCAAGCTGGCATTTCCCCAGTTGCCCCCTTGTTCTTACTAAACCCAGGTTCACGTTAGTCAGCTCCATGACTTCTTATAAACCTTCCATAAGACCAAGACTTCTCAAGAGCAGGGCTTGTATCCTTTCCCTTCCAACTGTCTGGCAACAGCTCAGACATACTACAAACTCAGTAAACACTGCATGGACTCATTGAATCCTGCCATTTGAATCTGATGCCCCGACACAGTAAAAGAAACAAAAGCGTAGACTGGTTCAGTTCCAAATGAATCCCATTACTTGTTGTCTCTGGAATATTAGTCCAGGCTGCTTTTAGGATCATCAGTCTGATAGAAATTGAATAACCTTTGCTACCAAACCTTAAAGATGCCCTGAGAACCTGGAATTCTTGGAGCCAGCCATCTCTTTAATTAACTTTGGCCTGGGAGCAGAGACTACCTCCTCCAGTGCTAAGGTACCTGTTGTGTTCCCGAGGCCTTGCTTACAGCAGGGTTCTTAATGCCTGCAAGTGAAGAGGGATTTTCAGCTCAGCCATGTCCTGAGAGCCTGCCAGCCTGCACTGCAGAAGCACAGTGGGAATGGGAAGATAAATAACACATGAGCTGCCCTGCTACCTGGTAGTTAACAGTCGACTCAGGCAGACAGACACAGAACCAAGGGCTGCAGTGGAACGTGGGCAGCGGGAAGGGTTGCAACAGGACAGACAATGCGGCGCTGCAATGGAGAGACAAATGAATTTTGATAGAGGCAAGGTAGTCTGGCCCAAGAGGCCTTGTGGAATGGATGGAATTTAAGCGGGAAGTTGGTAGAAAGGAAGAAAAAAAATTCTATGGCTGAACTTGAGATAGTGTGACATCTTGGTGTCCTCTGGCCTGTTCGATTATTAGAAGAGAAAGAGAAGATTGAGACAGGAACTGAGGGCTGGCTTATGTCACATGACCCACTTGTTCCCTCAGCTATGTGTGTGACTCCAAATTCTCACGAGAGGAAAAAGAAAAAAAAAAAAAAAAAAGGCGGGGAATCTGAGACTCCAGTGTCTTCATACCTAAGCATTTGTGAAAAATATCAGAGGCAGTGGTTAGTAGCCTGACCACACAACCACGCAACAGCCATGGTGACCCCCAGTGGAAGCCATTGCCTTTGGGAGTGAGTATCAAGGGACCATACTTAGCTACTAGCAAAACTGCACCTGCATCCTGTAACTAAAGATGTCACAGCCCACACAGGCAGCAGCAGAACAAAAGCTTGCAGTGAATTGGGGGATAAATCAGAGTTAACTTTAAGCTCTGGAAAGAGAATATTCTAGAAAAGCTCAACTTTGCTTCAAAAGAACAGCCCTGAAACGCGATCAAAAGGAGAGTGGTTTGCCCTAGAATTACAGGGTGCAATTTACAGCCCAGAGAGGCACGGGTTTCTCTCCTCACAGGGTGTGTATTCACCTGATTGAACCTCAAGGAACACACAGGCGTCTCAGGCCTCTCACTACCTGCCTGCAAAGCCCCCTCGCACGCGGAAAACAACTCCCATCAAGGACCATGTGATTCCTACGATCGGGCTGATGACAACCTGCAGACTACACCTCCTTGGGTGAAGTGGAGAAGTGTCTGAAAGAATTTTTAAAAATGACTGTGACAGTTTAATTTAAATAGACTATTCAGCCCCTTCCGTCTCATCACTTTCTGTGAGTATGCAACTAAATAATTAAATGAGTCTTTATTTATTTATTTTACATTCATGGGCACAGCTGTGTCTCCCCTGCCCCTGAGAGAAGCTGACTTTATCGAGATCCCATTTGCTAAGTTCCTTTTTCCTCTGTATTCTTGCAACTCTGGGGTCCAACCTAACCTCCTATTCATACCCTGAAAATCCTCTGTGGCCATGCTTGCCTGTTTGGAAAAAAAAAAAAAAAATCTTTTTTCACAAGATCCAAAAAAGTTCAGATAGCTGTTGCAGTAAAACTTTTACTTCTAAATGAAATTTACATTTACCTTATGCGTACAAAACTCCTAAGTTAAAGGAGGGCTCCGTGCCCCAAATGTGGGATTTTTATTTTTTTTTTTATTTTTTTATTTTTTTTTACCAACAATGGAGAAAGGCATACTTTTAAATAACCTGGAAAGTATTTTTCACTAGTTTGCTTTCTATTGATGTGGTAAATACCATAACCAAGAGCAACCTGGGGCAGAAAGGGTTAATTCAGCTTACTCTTCCAGGTCATCTATGTCACTGAGAGAAGTTCAGGGCAGAAATTCAGAGCAGGAACTGAAGCACAAGCCCCAGAGGAACACAACTTACTAACTTGCTACACTGGTTCCTTGTACAAAAAAAGGCCACCTTCCTAGGGTTAGCACCGCCCACGGTGGGCTGGTCCCTCCCATAGCAATCGCCAATCAAGTAAATGCCCCCCAGACCTGTCTACAGGACAATCTGAGGAAGGCAGTTTCTCGACTGAGGTTGCCTCTTCCACAGATGGCACCGGCTCATGTCCAGCGGAGAAAAAGGAAAACCTGACCCTCACAGCTTTACATTATCAATTTCGTCTGGTTTACGCAACATTGGTGGTGGAGGGGCTACCTCTTTTTTCTTTCTCTCTTTTTCCTTTTTCTAGCAAAAGTTAAATGCAACACAATACCAGAATGCTGGGCCAAAGACATAGTCATCCCCTAAACCAGTTGTTTATTCTAGAGGAGGGAAAACTGAGGTAGAGGAACCCAGCCGATTGATTGTCTAAATTCAGGCAGAATAGGCTTAGCGGGCTTGCGGGACCCTCTCTTCTAACTACATCCTGCCTCTGTGTCTTTAGCATTAGCTCTGCGTTGGTGCTTTCTCCTTCTCCCTTCCCAACCCCCACTGTACCCCACCCCCCAATATATAGAGCAGAAGTCCCTGTGGAGAAGCTGGCAGAGCTGGAGACACATCCTTGGAGGAGGAGAACGGAGTGGCTGTCCGCTCCTTTTCCACAGACACTGGAAAGTCATTGCTTGAACTCCCTCTTTCATTTCAAATCAAAGACTTGGCACCTGGAAGCTACTGATTATAGCTATTGGTTCAACTATGGGTTTCCTCTGCTCGAAAGTCATAGAACAAAAGGACCGAAAAGCTCCTGTTAAAATTCCTCCTCTTACACTTGGAGACGTGGGTAACTTCAGTGGGCAGTTTACAATTTTGATCCCTTTGTGTCCTTGAAAGATACCCAAGGTGCCTTCCTCTCAGTTTTCATCCAAAGTCATAGAATATGAATACAATTCGTCCCTTGTATTGCAAGGGAGGTATAAGGTAGGTGTCTCAGTGGGTAAGCGCATTTGCTGCATATGCACTGGGGAACCTGCGTCTGACTCCCCAGCACCCACATAAAAGTTGGGCGTGCCCAAGGGTGCCTGTAACACCTGGCACTGTGTGGGGCAGAAGAAGGCTGATCCTAGGAGTGTGCTGGCCAGCTAGCCTCACCAAAGTGGCAAGCACCACCTTCAGAGAAATCCTGTCTCAAAAGAACAAAGCAGAGACCAACACAATAGGACACCTGACATTCTCCCCTGGCCTCTGCATGTGCACACCCACGTAGGTGCACCTACACAGCCACATGAGCATATATACACTGCGCACACACACACACACACACAGAGAGAGAGAGAGAGAGAGAGAGAGAGAGAGAGAGAGAGAGAGAGAGAGAGAGAGAGGGGAGACAGACAGACAGACAGACAGACACAGACAGATGGGTTGATTATCCCATGGGTCCTATCCTGAGATCTGCTGCTTAGAATCTAAAGACNATTCTCCCCTGGCCTCTGCATGTGCACACCCACGTAGGTGCACCTACACAGCCACATGAGCATATATACACTGCGCACACACACACACACACACAACGTATGAGAGAGGGAGAGAGAGAGAGAGAGAGAGAGAGAGAGAGAGAGAAAGGGAGGGGAGACAGACAGACAGACAGACAGACACAGACAGATGGGTTGATTATCCCATGGGTCCTATCCTGAGATCTGCTGCTTAGAATCTAAAGACTGCTGTTGACACTGGTGTCCACAGATTACATTTCTGCACAGCAGTGGTGTGTTTTAAAGGCACATTAACAAACAGTGCTGGTCTGAGAAGAAAGAGAAGGTGATGGTGTAAGAGCTACATCTGCTGTTCTCCAAGGTAGGCGTCTGATAGCTTCTCCCATCCTCACAACGGAAATCAGATTATTAAAGCACTCTAGTCTCTACCCGTCCCATCCCACAGCTTTAAGAAACAGTCACTAAACAAGGGGCTGGGGGAGGACAGACAATAAGATGCTTTGCGCTGGCTGTCCTTGTAGAGGAGAGACACACTCATGAATGTTGTTAATCATGTGGTAAACTCACCAGGCTTGTAATCACCCTTCTTCGATAGCACACCTCTTGACTCTCCTGTTTGAAACTGCCTGCTTCCTGTTCTGGCCCCAGAGGTCTCTCAGAGGTTCCCAGGTCTGTGTGGTGGCTCTGCTTTTTTTCCTATGCCCGCAACACTGACCTGCCTCTGTTCTTTTAACATCATTCGTGTCCATTTCGTTATGAAAACATGTGTCTCCTTCTTCTGATATGTCCTTACTTGGATCTTCTCTCCATCTCCTGTCATCGGCTCATTCAAGCCCACACAGGCACCTCTTAGCGAGCTTCTCCAAATCTGCATCCCTGGGCCACCACATGACCTATGCCAGCTGTCACCCCTGATACGCCACAGGCCTGCTGATAGCACTTTCTTAAGACGAAAAAAAAAAAACACTTCTAACTTACCCCTAAAGGTTCTGCCCTACTGTGCTGGCGGGCCTTATGTCAGCTTGACACAAGCAAGAGTTATCTGATAGGAGGGAACCCCAACCGAGGAAATTCTTCCATTAGATCCAACTGCAAGGCATTTTCTAAATTAGTGATTGATGGGGGAGGGCCCAGCCCATTGTGAGTGGTGCCATCCCTGGGCTGCTGGTCCTGAGCTCTATAAGAAAGCAGGCTGAGCAAGCTACAGAGTGACTTCAGTAAGCCCTCCACCATGGCCTCTGCATTAGCTCCTGCCTTCAGGTTCCTGCCCTGTGTGAGTTCCTGTCCTGACTTCCTCCTTCAGTGAGGGACCATACAGTACAGAGGTGTTGCCCAATAAACCCTTTCCTCCACAACTTGCTTTTTTGGTCATGGTGTCTCATCACAGCAACAGAAACCATAACTAAGAGATGTTGGGTATTGCTATGACAAAAGTGACCGTGTGGTTTGGGAGAAGATTGTAGAAGGACTTTGGAACTTTGTGCAAGAAAGCCATTGAGTGGTCAGTGCTTGGGGCCCTGTTGTGCAGGAGCTTGGAAGAATTCTTAGGGCAACACACAGGATGGAAGCCTGTCTTGTGAAGTTTAAAGACTCCATCAGGACCATTTGTTATTCTGAATTAAGATTGCGTGGGAGACTTAAGGGTTCTTTGGAAAGTCAGTTCGAGGGTGTTTTGCTGGGGCACACACTCGAAGGAACATTTTGCTGAAGCAAGCATGTGAAAGGACATGTGATGAAGGATTCTGTGCTAACAGCAGGCATGTATTGGTCCACCTTACATTGCATAGTTGAGCTGCATTTGTCAAGGCTCCGTAGAGAGAAAAATACACACACACACAAAAAAAAACTTTTGGTGGTGTGCCAGGGCTTCTTGCCACTTCTGATGACTCCGACTGACTTGGAGAGTGATGTCACCTGAGACAGGTGCACGTGCTCAGGCAAGACACGTGCTGAATCTAGGCCCATGGAGCACAGGTGATACCTAGGGAGACTGTTATAAATAGGACTCGATGGACAGTGATGGAGGCTGAGCTAGGGCTGCTGGTGCAGCTAGCTGTGTGACACTTGTGGGTCTCCTGGTGCAGCTAGCTGTGCGACACTTGTGGGTCTCCCATCTTCCACCTTCACGAATCTTCACTTCCCTGAGAGAGGAAGAGCAGAAAACTTTTCCTTGCTTCCCCCAGGGTCCCTCAGTCTGACTCAAGCTGCGGCTGAGGCCTGGCTGTCTCTGCTAGGTCATGCCACAGTTGCTGATTCTTGTTTGCTGTCCAGACGCTACTGAACTGGATTGCAGGTATATCTGTGAAGTGTTCGAAAGAGAATCGAGCTGCCGCTGTTGAGCTGTGACCTGAACTGCTGATTTCTAAACAAGACACACAGGAGTTGCTCCAAAGGACCTTTCTAAACAGGTCTACTTTCCCCGTATCCTTTCTTTCTCACGACCTCTGGTAGGTGGTAGGCTACAAGGGAGGTTAAAGTGTTTAAGAATCATCATGAAAAGTAGGTTTTGAAAAAAAATTAAAGTTACAGGTTCTGGTTACCTGAGGCTGAAGAGTCAGTTATGATTAACAAGGTACCAGAACTACTAAAGTGAAACTTTTGCTTTTCTGGGATATTTGATTCTGGTCAGCTGGACCTGAAAAATTAGTGGTCACTAAGATGACAGCAGCATTGCTGAGGTGACATTTCCTGGGAAGTGTGTCCTTATAGCACAGAGAAGCTGTGTTCCAGAGGCAGCCAAGGTTACACCTTGTACTGGCAGCAGAACTTGGCAGGGTAAGACCCATCCAGATGGTACCAGTTTTGAAAGCATGACGGGGTCGTGGAAGGCAACTGAGGCTTGGCACTGTGAGAGGCCAGGAGAGTGCAGCTCAGCTATAGCAGAAGACCTTGGCAGTTTGAAAGATGCCACGGGATGACCACCAAGAACAGCAGCAGCAGAGAACTGGAGCCAGCCAGAACCTGGAAGACAAGCTGGGAGCTGCAGAGGGCAGAGCCTAAGAAGTGACCCATGCCCTTTGGACCCATGCCCTTTGGAGGAGCCCAGAAGACCGTGAGTGGATCCCAGACAGTGGGCACGATGTTGCTTACACAGTTGGTGCTTGGTTTTGCTTTGATTCTGTGCCCTAGTTCTTCCCTCATGAGGTAAGAAAATGTTTACTTTTGGACTTAATGGAGCCCACAGTTGAGGGACTTTGAATATTAAAAGACTTCAGATTATAAAAGAGATTGGCTATTTTAAAGGGACTGCAATTTTAATGTTTTTGAATTTGTAAAGACTACGGGACTTTTAAAGTTATTTATGCTTTGAATGTGAGATCATGGGGTGAAAAAGAAAGAATTGTGGGTTAATAGTGTGTCAAGTTGACAAGGGATCAGTTTTATTGGCTAGTCTTAGGTTAACTTGGCACAAGCAAGAGTTATCTGATAGGAGGGGACCCCAACTGAGGAAATGCCTCTGTAAGATTAAGCTGTAGGGCATTTTTCTTAATTAGTGATTGATGTCGGCAGGCCTGGCTCTTTTTGAGTGGTCCTATCTCTTGGTGGCTGGTCTTAGGTCTTATAAGAAGGCAGGCTGAGCGAACCACGGGGAGAAAGCCAATGAGCAGCACCCTACCACCACCACCACCTCACGGCCTCCACATCAGCCCCGGACTCCAAGTTCCTGCCCTGCCGTCTGGCTTCCTTCAGTGACACACTGCAGCGGGAACATGTAAGCCCAATAAACCCTTTCCTCTCCAACTTGCTTTCTGTGGTCATGATGTTTCATCGCTGCAACAGAAACCCTAACTAGGACACTTAACTTTGGAATATTCCTAAAAATCACTTTGCAGAGTCTTCTGATACAGACCGTAGCCTCCACGCTAAGCCATGAACTCATGTCTATGGTTGTCTAAGCGCCCCGTGTGGGGTTTTGATGTTGTTGTTGTTGTTGTTGTTGTTGTTTTGTTTTTGTCTAACATCTCTGTACCTCAGTTTCCTTTCCAGGACAGTACAATAGAACACAGGGTTTTTCTAGGGCTCAAGTATGATTTATTTGCAAGTTCTCTCTAAACTGTTGGTCTCCAGAAGCGTTCAGCCTTAATCGTGGCCTGCATCTACACTTACATCCCAACATTTGGCCACTAGCTTTTCCTCACTAAAACTATTTTCTTGTTTGTATATGTGTGTGTAGTATCTCTCTCTCTCTCTCTCTCTCTCTCTCTCTCTCTCTCTCTCTCTCTCTCTCTCTCCGTGTGTGTGTGTGCGTGCAGACACCTGTGCGTGTGTGTGTGTGCGTGCAGACACCTGTGCATGTGTGTGTGTGTGCGTGCGTGCAGACACCTGTGTGTGCGTGTGTGTGCGTGTGTGTGCGTGTGTGTGTGCGTGCGTGCAGACACCTGTGCGTGTGTGTGTGTGTGCGTGCANTGTGTGCGTGTGTGTGTGCGTGCGTGCAGACACCTGTGCGTGTGTGTGTGTGTGCGTGCAGACACCTGTGTGTGTGTGTGTGTGTGCGTGCGTGCAGACACCTGTGTGTGCGTGTGTGTGCGTGTGTGTGTGCGTGCGTGCAGACACCTGTGCGTGTGTGCGTGCGTGCAGACACCTGTGCGTGTGTGTGTGTGTGCAGACACCTGTGCGTGTGTGTGTGCGTGCAGACACCTGTGCGTGTGTGTGCGTGTGTGTGTGTGCCTGCAGACACCTGTGCGTGTGTGCGTGTGTGTGTGCGTGCAGACACCTGTGCGTGTGTGTGTGTGCGCGTGCGTGCAGACACCTGTGCGTGTGTGTGCGCGTGCGTGCAGACACCTGTGCGTGTGTGTGTGCGTGCAGACACCTGTGCGTGTGTGTGTGCGTGTGTGTGTGCGTGCGTGCAGACACCTGTGCGTGTGTGTGTGCGTGCAGACACCTGTGCGTGTGTGTGCGTGTGTGTGTGCGTGCAGACACCTGTGCGTGTGTGTGTGTGTGCGTGTGTGTGTGTGTGTGTGTGTGTGCGCGTGTGTGTGCGTGCAGACACCTGTGCGTGTGTGTCCTCGAAGATGTAGAAGACAGAGATCAGTGTCAGGAATCAGCTTAGGTCACCTTCCATCTTGTTTTTGAGACACCGATTATCTAGACGGTCTGACGAGCATGTCTGAGGCATCTGCGGCTTTCCTCCACCCTCAGACCCCTGGGTTGCAGATGTGCAGTGTTAGGCTCAGCCTTTGTATGAGTTCTGGGGATGGGAACTAGCTTTACTGGCTAAGTCCACTCTCCCAGCACTCCCTGGCCTGTGGGTCTTAACCTGTGCCTGGGTCAGAGATTCCTTTTGGGGTTGACCAACCCTTTCACGGGGGTTGCCTAAGACCACCAGGAAACACAGATCTTTGCATTGTGATTCACACAGCAACAAAATTATAGTTACGAAGTAACAACAAAAATAATTTCCTGGTTGGGGGTCACCACAACATAAGGAGCTGTATTAAAGGCTCGCAGCATTAGGAACGCTGAGATCCACAGCACTAAGACAGTTGTACTGTGGATGAGTTAAGCCTCTCAACCAAACCTGACTGCCGCCCATTTGGAAAGCCCTTAAGTTTATTAGAAATGACCTAGAGCATTTGCTTTCTTCTACACAGAACTCTCTGGCGGAATGAGCCCCACCTAGAGCGTCTATCCCGTGCTTCTCAAAAACCTAAGTGAGTAGATAATAAGTCTACATCGGTCACGTGTTCCAGCCGGATGCCGGAGACGAGTGAGTGCAGCATCAGCCCGCGGCAGCAGCTGAATTTCTTATGAAGGAACAGCAGATACATGGTGATTGGGGAGAGAAACCTGCAAGGCGCTAGAAATAGACTGGGAAGCGTTTGCTACAAATAGAAACTCCCTACTCGGAAGACATTGAAATTATGGTTTCCCAAAGAGTGGTTTGCAATCCAAATCTAATAGTTTGCAATTTCTAAGCTGAGGAAGGCAGAAGCTGCAGAGAGAGAAGCCTTCCTATGAAAGGGGGATTCCCAATGTGTAAAGCATTTAAAAAAAATAGCAGAGACCTCCATAGCTTTTCCTGGTTTCTATCCATGAGTCTTAGGTCTTGTTTCATTCAGAGCAGTACAGTGTGTGTGTGTGTGTGTGTGTGTCCTCAGTAAAGGTCTATAATAGTTCTTCAGCCAAAAATATGTCATTAATTCATAGTTATCAAATCTTAGCAAAGTCATCTTCACCAGGCCCAAGGCCTCTTGCTTTTCTATTCATGATCCCTTTGTAACCAAGAAATGTCTACATCACCCCTAGGTTTATAGGTTTATGAAATAGGTATATAAATCCAACATTTGCTAATAAGTTTTAAACAGTCCTTTACTGAATATATATATATATATATATATATATATATATATATATATATATATTACTCATGAAGAATTAAATCAAATTTGCACACTAATGAGACCAGTGTGCTTATTTATTTTTACATATAAAAATCCTGCCTGGATATTTGATACTGCCAGACAGAGAGCATCATCGGTGTTTTTCAGAGTTGACTGCTATTTTAACTTTATAATTGTCACTGCTGAGAGGATTGTTTTGTATGACTACATAGTACCAATGGCAGAAGAATGGTTATAGTCATTTCAGAAATTATTGGAAATGCTGCTGTCCTGGACTCAACCCAGTGAGGGATCCAGGAGTGTGTCCCAGCCTCATCTGCAGCTCTGGACCTGAGTTGAGAGGCATGCTCTCTGTGTCTGGTAGTTCTCGCTGAGGGGGTGGAGCTAAGTTCAGGAAGTAGGAAGAGATACAATGCCGAAGAGGCAGAGGCAGAGGCAGAGAGGCAGAGAGGCAGAGAGGCAGAGAGGCAGAGAGGCAGAGAGGCAGAGAGGCAGAGA
>NC_034602.1:87892533-87898967 GCF_900095145.1 Mus pahari
GGATTTCTGAGTTTGAGGCCAGCCTGGTCTACAAAGTGATTTCCAGGACAGCCAGGGCTACAGAGAAACCCTGTCTCGAAAAACCAAAAAAAGAAAAGAAAAATTAAACACAAATATAGCACAATACAACCATAATATTAAAGTGTTGTCTTTGGTTTCTCTAACCATGGTGCTCCTTCAAGAGCAGGAGTCATTTAGTCATTGTATCTACAGTAGAAAACAACAACAACAACAAAAGCCACTGCAGTTCATCTCATTATAGTCTCACCTGAGCAGGCATTTCCAGGAAGCATTCAGAAGGAATTTCATAGCATACAGGCAGCCTTTAATTGCATGGAATGATAGGCATTGTTCACTGGCACTGCATTATGTCATAGGCAGTATTCACTGGCACTGCATTATGTCATGGGCAGTGTTCACTGGTACTGCATTATGTTATAGGCAGTATTCACTGACACTACATTATATCCTAACCAGTATTCACTGGCACTGCATTATGTCATAGCCAGTGCTCACTGGCACTGCATTATGTCATGGGCAGTGTTCACTGGTACTGCATTATGTTTTAGGCAGTATTCACTGGCTAAAGTTGTGAAATTTGGCACAGGCAAGCACTGTCAGAAACACCACAGATTCATTATGTATCGATTTGCATTCGATTTCAGCTCCTGTGTATTCAGAAAACTTTTACTGTTGTCAAATACTTTGTAACTTCCCCACATTTTATTCTGTGGCCCGATTTGGGGTCAAAGCTCTCAGTTTAAGAAGCTGTGGTTTAGACCACCCAAGGATAACCCCTAATCAGGCATCTTTCTTTCCCCATTTCCATGAATTCCTCGGTTGTCATCTTTCTGACTAGATACCACCTCGCCTACACAAAATGGCCCCAAATTACTCATAACTGTTGCTTTCTAGAACCGTTTAACACTTGGCTAACAGGGATAATATTCAAAGTACCAGTGGCGGCTTAAATCAAAACGTCTGCCATAGGCGCTCTCTCTCTCTCTCTCTCTCTCTCTCTCTCTCTCTCTCNCTCTCTCTCTCTCTCTCACACACACACACACACACACACACACACACACACACATACTTAAACACGTGATCCGACCTGGTGGAATTGTTGTTTGGAAGGTTGTAGAACTTTCTGGAGGTTAAAGTTTTCTAGAGAAAATGGGTCAGTGCAAGTGTGTCTTTAAATTTTACAGCCTGGCCCCACTTCCTGCCCACACTCAGCTTCCTGTTCCACCGAGAGGTGACAGGAGAGGCCCTAGCTGCACAGTCCCACTGCTTCCATGTAGCTGCCTGCTACCATGAATGCTGTATTAACAAATGAAAATTATAACAACGTCACGGGACAGAAGGAGAGAAGAGTGATTTACAAAAACGTGCTTACTGTCTGTTGCATGTTCACATGTGTTACTGCTGATGGAATCCCAGAAGAAATTCAAATGGTTTGTCTGCGCCTGAGTCAGGGGATGTAAGATGGATGGGTAAGATTTCTCCCACTTTCCTGTCTCTTTTGGAGCTTTAGCATAGTGTGTGGCAGAAACTGGTTTTTGTATTTTTTTAGCTGGTTATTAAAAAGGCATAAGGGAAAGAAGCTGAATATCACCAGAGAAAATTTACTATTAAGGAAAATTAATGATAATAAACTACATATCAAATGGTAGGGATTTAAGTTGGGAACAATAGTTTACTCAACTAATTTTCAAATTCAACTTCCATAAAGACTTAATTCTTTCATCCTTAGGGTACCATACTGACTCCAAAGTGGAAAAAAAAAATTATACCCACTGAAACATTATAATTAACTCCCAATTAACATGGTTTTATATGTTGTTATGTTAAAATGATTAACATATTCCAACATTAACAGACATTACATCAGCCTTCTATTTTTAAGTTTATTTGGGATCCAAAGCTATAGCAATGGAAACTTATAAATACTGGGGGTGGGGGGTTCTAACGAACCTTCATCCACTGTAGGTTATTACATGGTGGTCAAGCTAGGACAGAAAAAGATAAGCTGAAATTATAAATGACTTACAATCATTTTAAATTTCTTCTTACATTTTTTGCTTCAGATTTTCTCTTCTTAAAAGATTGTTTGTTGTTGTTTTTTAATTTGTTTGTTTGGTAGTGCTGGAGAAGGGACCACAAGCCTCACACGTGATGGGCAAATGCGCTATCCCTGAGCTATACCCACAGCTTCTATAAAAGTCATTTTTTATATCAACAATTTAATTCTTAGCAACAAAACTTTAAATATCTTCTTTCTTTACATAAAATTTATTAATTTTTTATTAAGCATTGCTTTTTTTTTTTTTTTTTTTTTTTTTTTTTTTTTTTTTTGAGAGGATGGAAACATGGCCCATGCCTGCCAGGAGGTCATCTGAGAAATAGGGGCTGGCCTGGTGCTCACGTGATGTGAGTGCACCATGTTTCCGATCTGAGTGGTCCAGAGTGTAACAGGAGCATCAGAGAAGGAAGCCTTGGCTCCCTTGCCGCACACAGAGAAACAGAACGCTCACGAAAGGAAAGCGAGTTGGAGCGCAGAAGAAAGCTGCCATTCGCTATAGCTCCAGAGGATAAAGAAAGGAAGAGAACCCAAGCAGAGAGAAAAGACGAGAGGAAACAGGATCAAAGCAGAGCCCTTAAAATTCTTAGGGTATCCTAGAAAAACAGGATGAAGGCAAGATCCAAGGCAGAATGTAAGGAATGACAGACAGAGAGGACCCTAGTGGTGGGCAGGTAAAGCTACAGGACTTAGTGACTAACCGCGCAGCAGCGCCCACTGGATGAGGGGGAGGAGGAGGAGGAGGAGGAGGAGGAGGAGGAGCGAACCCAAGCTTTCTAGACTATTCAACACTCCCTTATCTGTCGGTGGGATTGGTGAGGCCAGGATCTAAGTTGAATACATTAGAGGGGTCAACTCTGGGGAAAGAGAAAATAGAAGATAGAAACTTATTCAGGTCATGTAGAGTTTGATCTGCCTCCCAACTGTGCCTAACGCTGGATTTGAAACACAGGAAGTATGGTGTTAAAATCTGGATAGAGCTCAAAGCCAGAGGTGGACACCTGAGTGTTGAGGTCATTACACAATAGCTATTAAGAGGGAGCACAGGAGCCCTCATGAGTATCGATCCATGGAGCATGGACTCATGGATCAAATGAGCATGCCCCACTTCTGGCTTGCTCCCCTTCCCAAGTTGAAGGCCCACCGAGACCATAAAATTTAGTGCTTCTATTTAGAGGCCTTTAGTGTATTCAAACTCACTGGAGGTCAGACAAATGCCTACCGAAGAGACGATGAAATTCTATTTTTGCCTATTAGATTGGGAAAAAAAAATTAAAGATTGATAATATCCATCGCTGGAAGGCACACAGGGAAATGAGCTGCTGTATTTCTGGCGTGAGTGCAGATTGCTATGTTATTTTGGGATGTCTATTATCCATTCAAGCCCTCGTGACGTATGGTCCAGCTAGTGCACTCTTAAAAGTCTGTTTCAGAAACCAAAGCTGCGGGCCAAGGACACATGTGCAGAGCCTTCACTCCTATGTTAATTATGAGAGCTAAAAAAATGATAGTAATAAATGACAATCACAAATGCAATGTTCATAAAACCAACAGTCTGTATTAAACAGTATTATGCAACTGTCAAACATTAATATAACCTATATATTTTTGGATCTGAATCTATAAAGATGGTTTTAATAGACTCTGGAGAAAAAGACAAGCTGACAAATTCTATATTGCCTTATTAGGAGGAAACAAAGCTGAAAGGTGTTTTAAAGGTGTGTGTGTGCGTGCGTGCATTCGTGAGTGCGTGTGTGCGTATGCGTGTGCATGTGTGCATGTGTGCGCATGCATGGGTGTACCCTTGGAGGCCAGAAGTAGTCAGATATGATGAAGCTGGAGTCAGAGGCAGTTGAACCACTTGACATGGATGCTGGGAACCAATCAAGTTCTCTGCGGGGGGGGGGGGGGGGGGAGCAGGAAACAGTAGCCATGTAGCTGCTTACCCATTCATTGCTCCAGCCCCCCAAAGTGATATCCCATAATAGCCATGTTCAAAGTAACTGACGTAGGCAGAGCAGCGACTTTGTTAACAAGCATTATGATAAATGTAAAAATGTGCTGTGCATGTAACAAAAACATTCCACAAAATGCAAATTAAGATCGTCACTCTGGTGGTTAGAGGAAAGAAAATGAATCTAAGTAATCCAAGGCAGGTCACACGAGCAGTAACGAGCCAATGAGCATTGCTCCCGGAAGCCAGGCTCATGATCCGTACACTGAGCCTCTGGACTAGTTGGAGATTGGGTTTTTTTGGTTTTGTTTGTTTGTTTGTTTGTTTGCTTTCATACCATCATATTGTTGGATTCATTTTAAAAAAATACTATGTCTAATTTTTTAAATACCTTAATAGAAACATAAGGGGGAAAGAAACTCAAACAGCTCACCATTGTCCTTAAAAAAATTCACAGTTGGTAACAGGGGCCTCTGGTGTCATCTTTTCAAGTGCCCGGTAAGGAAATGGAAGATATAGCTGGCTGGTGTCTAGCTGCCCCCAGGCTTAGAGCTTCATCTAAGACACCGCTCGTTCCTATTAACCAAAGTCTGTCAAAAGCTTCTGTAGATGCTGCCTTTGAGGGAGAGAACTGGAAAGAGGGAGCAGCACCAATTCACTTGTATTTCCCCATCTGAGTGCTCACAGTAGAAACCTGTTACCAGAGGACACAAAGGGCACCGAGCCGCCTTGTCTGCCTGACCAGGAGCAGGTCTCGTGGAGGAAAGCCTCAGCCCCGTTTATGTGGCAGCTGACAGCTGTCAAGGACAGACCTCCCATTCCCAGGTTGTCAACAAGCCCCTTATGGGTTTGGTCACACAGGTGGGGATGCAAGGATGGGCACAAAATGAATACCCAGAATGCACTTCTTCCAACTGAGAGAACTCACAGAACTCTGCTTCGCTTCATTCAGGACCAAGCTTGATCCCCTTACTGTTTTGTATCTTCTAGAGAATGATCTACACTAGCTGCATTTCCAGTCTCAGATGAGTGAGGTTATTAAGCAAATAGCAAGGGAGAAAAAAAGAAGAACAAATGGCAGAGAGAACATAAAATCTAATGCAAGTTACATTGTTGAAAATGTGTTTCCCACCTCCTCTCTCTCCTTCCCTCCTTCCCCCTCCACCCCTCTCTCCCTCCTTCCCATTCCCCCTTTGCAGCCCCCATGAGGCAGGCAGCTTTATCCTACCACACACGCTTACAATGTTCCATCTCACCACAGGCCCCAAGGAAGTGGAGCCAACTGAACATAGGTTGACATCTCTGAGTTTGACACCAGATGAACAATAAAGTGAGACCTTGTTCCCTCTCCCCTCCAAAGTTAAATACGCATATTAATACTGAGCCGTCAGTGGGCCAGTGGAGGTTTCACTACCGATAAAGACAATTCTTAAAAGTTACAGACTGGGAAGGAGCTTGATACAAGGGGTTGAGAATATTGCTAACTCCTCGCAAGAAACTACCCGTGTTTGTCAGAGGGGACTTGCTTCGCGGCTCTCCTTGATTCAAAGAGAACAGAGGGATTAGCTTCCTGGTGACCAGTTTTAAAGACTGAAGGTCTTTAGGTACCTGTCACCTACTTGTTCTGAAATCTGCAGAGCCTGAGCTCCTTCAGACAGACCTTGCACTGCTTAACATATTGGTTGCTCTCGTGCTTCCTTCTTGGTAATTTTCTGATTGGTAATATTCTGTCAGTTTTTGAGCTCTTCTTCACGTATTCACAGATTCGGTGAAAGGCTCGCAGCAAAGGCCAGAGAAGAGGAGCTTCTGTGGGCTGGGGCTGGAGAGGGTGTACTTGATCTTGAGGGCTATCTTTCACTAAAGAACTCAAGAGCAATTTCTGGTTGAGAAGAGCTGTGTTCAGGCATCGCCCACTCCCCACCTCCCACCCCAACAGGAAACAGAGAGAGAGCTACAGAAGCACAGAGCTAATTTATCTTCCCTAATATAAAATGTTCCATCAATTTTTCAGGTAGATTTATTGAATACATAAGCCCTGGAACATTCTTTCTACAGACCTGTAAAATATTTCAGCAGCATCTCTCTTCTCTCTTGATATCACGATGGGGCGGTTCCTTTGGTTGGCAGAGGATGCCAATGAGCCCAAGGCTGTGCATCTGACTGCATACATCAATTCCACTCACGTGGATAGTTGTATGAGGTATACCAACCGATGTGTTTATAAAAAGATAAAGATGTATAAGAATATGTTCTATGGAGGTGTGGTGAGTTGTAGGGGAAGGGGGTGCCTCAGCGGGCCCATGGGGAGGCATCCCTTCCCCCTGAGGGACCAGCCACATGAAGGTATAGTACAGAATAGAGTTTACTCAGGGCATGTGGAGGGGAGTTAAGAGGATAGTGGAG
>NC_034602.1:87899017-87901207 GCF_900095145.1 Mus pahari
GAGAGAGAGAGAGAGAGAGAGAGAGAGAGAGAGAGAGAGAGAGAGAGAGAGAGAGAGAGAGAGCAGAGAAGTAGAGGTTGGTCATAACCATGTGGAGAGAGGGGGAGCAAGAGAGAGCAAAAGAGCAAGAGGCAAGAGAGAGAGAAGGGAGACAAGCAGCCCCTTTTATAGTGGATCAGGCCTACCTGGCTGTTGCCAGGTAACTGTAGGGTGGAGTTTAGAAAGAATGCTAACACCGACCATGTTAACTAACCCCAGTGCCACAAATCCTGGGTGGGAAACTATTGATACAGGGTTGAAAATCCATCACATGGACACAGCAGTCATGGCTCACCTCGGCCAATTCCGAACAGTCTTCCTCCTCTGCCCTCACGTTGCTTCCCCGTACCGTCCACACGAGTCATTTCATTCAGACTTCCAACATTCCCTACTCCTGCTCATTCTCTGATTGCTGCCACAGAGTTTTCCTTGGCTTGCCCTTCAGTAGGGATCCCGGGTGCCGCCATGGTCCTCTGCTTGGGGGATAGATCAGCCACCAACGCTCCGCTTTTCTACTCTTTTCCTCAGGGGGAGTAAAGTTCAGTTTTGACATCTGAATTCAACTGTCTCCCGTGAGATCCATAAAGTACGCCGACACCACGGCCTTCGTGGTACAAGCTCATTGGGCAACCCTGCATCTCTGGGGCTGTCACATAGCAAAGACTAAACTAAAGAAGGGCAGAATCCATGTGGTTTGTGCCAGTCCATCCAGGAGAAAGTCTAACGCCTGGAATGCAGCGAGGTTCAGAGGGTCTTGTCAAAGGGCAGGCGGATGGATCATCTTCTGAGGTCTAGGCTTGCACTGGTACTGATACTAAAGCAAGGCAAAGCGAAAGTGTGAAAACAACGGCGGCAATGTCCCCATCCTGACCTTCCACGGTGCTGTGTGGTGCCTACTGATCGCTTCCCCGCGACCAATGACCCGGCAGTAGTGAGGGAGGACGAAGCTGCTGGTTCATGGCTGCCTGGGGCCTGAATGGTGGCTTGTTCAAACTTTCCTGGACTGGATACTAAGAGCTCAGACTAGAAGTGAGACCGGATTACAGTCCTCAAAGGTTCACCTCCAGTGACATATCTCTGCTAGCCACGTTTCCTGCCTCAGGGCTCCATAATTTCCTAAAACAGCACCCAAGGACCAAACGCTCAAATACACTAGCTGATGGTGGATATTACAGATCTAAGCCATGATGCCTGGTTATTTGTACACCTCTGAAAAAATCAGCATCACAGTAGTGCCCAACCTGAAACACAATAGGGAACACCGCTCTCTCTGCAGTCAATATTAAAACCAAGAATACAAGAGGTCACTTTGTTCGCCTAGCAGAAGGTAAGAGGGACAGCCAGAGCATCTGTCCATCCAGCAAATAAGTATGGGACGCCTGCTACGCAGCTGGTGTTGTTCGCATGGGGCCCCGGTCTTCTCGACCATGTAAATCAAAGAAGTGTCAGTTTGCCCCTATGTAAAGTGTGGATTAACGGGCCACTCTAGTTACACACAGCGCAACAGAGTTGGGAAGTTGATTCCTCCGGTAAAGGAATTAGTTTTCTCTGAGTGAATTTTTCATTGTTATTTCTTTTTGAAAGAGACATAATAAGTCCCTTTCAGTGTATGTAATGCTTCATACTTGAGCAGCCTGAGCTTCCCATTTCCAGGCTCTCAAAGACACCCATCTTCGAGCACCATGACTCGCTAATTAAGAAAAATGGAGTGTCAGATGCTGCCTCCGAAGGATCCATCTTTGAGAGGAAGCCAGCTTGCTTTCTGTGCTGGAAAAACCTGGGACTTGAGGGAAGTAAAGCTTTGGTGACTGTCCTAGGTCCTAGACTGTCATTGGCCTGTGTGACCTTTGGTGGATTAAGTGTCTCTTCTGGGGCTCAGTTCATTTTCCCTAATAGGTAATTGATATTCCCACCCTAGGGCCACTAAAACAATAGGCCACCTGCCGGGTTACACTGATCACCACAAACTTCACAGGGAGGAGTCAGAGGCTTGATCCAGAAATCCTTGAAGTTTGAAAGTTCCTAAGGACTACAGGGGACAGTCGGCTTTAAAAGAACTCTCGTTTTTTTCTGTGAAAGGAAGACTCCCATGTCCTGCATGGACCTAGCTGAACAAGAACTCTATTCTCCCTAACACACACACACACACAC